>NW_025727514.1:0-116105 GCF_021461385.2 Schistocerca piceifrons
TTTTATTGACGATGAAACACATAAATTGCATCCGAAATTTATACAAAAGGCACAATGCCGACTTAAGTACAAGAGGACTGACACTCTCACTTTCTACGATTTGAACCTCTCCAGTGAGTCCAGTTTGAGAGTCCGATGCTTCACTTCAAGACTACTGTATACCTTGCACCTTCTTACTGACGATTAAACACAGAAATTGCATCCAAATTTAATAGAAAGGCACAATGCCGACTTATGCACAAGAGGACTGACACTATCACTTTCTATGATTTGAACCTCTCCTGTGAGTCCAGTTTTAGATTCCGATGCTTCACTTCAGGTTTACTGTATCCCTTGGACCTTCTTATTGACGATGAAACACAGAGTTTGCATCCGAATTTAATACAAATGGCACAATGCCGGGTTAAGTACAAGAGGACTGACACTCTAACTTTCGAAGACTGGATACTCTCCTGTGAGTCCAGTTTTAGATTCCGATGCTTCACATCCGGTTTACTGTATCCCTTGGGCCTTGTAAATGACGACAAAACGCAGAAATTGCATCCGAATTCAATACAAAAGGCACAATGCCGACTTAAGTACAAGAGGACTGACACTCTAACTTTCTACCTCTCCTTTGAGTCCAGTTTTAGATTCCAAAGCATCACCTCAGTTTTACTGTATCCCTTGGACCTTCTTATTGACAATGAAACACAGAGTTTGCATCCGAATTTAATACAAAGGGCACAATGCCGACTTAAGTAAAGGAGGACTGACACTCTCCCTTTCTATGATTTGAACCTCTCCTGTGCGTCCAGTTTTAGATTCCGATGCTTCACTTCAGGCCTACTGTATCACTTGGACCTTCTTATTGACGATGAAACACAGAGTTTGCATTCGAATTTATTACAAAAGGCACAATGCCGACTTAAGTACAAGAGAACTGTCACTCTCACTTTCTATGATTTGAACCTCTCCTGTGAGTCCAGTTTCAGATTCCGATGCTTCACTTCAAGTTTACTGTATCCCTAGGACCTTCGTATTGACGATGAAACACAGATATTGCATCCGAATTTAATACAAAATGCACTATGCCGACTTAAGTAAAAGAAGAATGACACTCACACTTCCTATGATTTGAACCTCTCCTGTAAGTCCGGTTTTAGATTCCGATGCTTCACTTCAGGTTTACTGTATACCTTGCACCTTCGTATTGACGATGAAACACTGAAATTGCATCGGAATTAAATTCAAAAGGCACAATGCCGACTTAAGTACAAGAGGACTTGCACTCTAACTTTTTAAGATTTGAACCTCTCCTGTGAGTCCGGTTTTAGATTCCGTTGCTTCACTGCAGGTTTACTGTATACCTTCCACCTTCTTATTGACGATGAAACACAGAAATTGGATCGGATTTAAATTCAAAAGGCACAATGCCGTCTTAAGTAAAAGAGGACTGACACTCTAACACTCTATGATTTGAACCTCTCCTGTGAGTCCAGTTTTAGATTCCGATGCTTCACTTCAGGTTTACTGTATCCCTTGGACCTTCTTATTGACGACGAAACACAGAAATTGCATCCCAAATTAATGCAAAAGGCATAATGCCGACTTAAGTACAAGAGGACTGACACTCTCACATTCTATGATTTGAACTTCTCCCGTGAGTCCACTTTTAGATTCCGATGCTTCACTACAGGTTTACTGTATACCTTCCACCCTCTTATTGACGATGAAACACAGAAATTGGATCGGAATTAAATTCAAAAGGCACAATGCCGACTTAAGTACAAGAAGACTGACGCTCTAACACTCTATGATTTGAACCCCTCCTGTGAGTCCAGTTTTAGATTCCGATACTTCACTTCAGGTTTACTGTATCCCTGGGACCTTCTTATTGACGATGAAACACAGAAATTGCATCCGAATTTGATACAGAAGGCACAATGCCGACTTCAGTACAAGACGACTGACATTCTCACTTTCTATGATTTCAACCGCTCCTGTGAGTCCAGTTTTAGATTCCGATGCTTGTCTTCAGGTTTACTGTATCCCTTGGACCTTCTTATTGACGATGAAACACAGAAATTGCATCCGAATTTAATGCAAAAGGCACAATGCCGACTTAAGTATAAGATGACTGACATTCTCACTTTCTATGATTTGAACCTCTTCTGTGAGTCCAGTTTTAGATTCCGATGCTTAACTTCAGGTTTACTGTCCCCCTTGGACCTTCTTATTGTCGATGAAACACAGAAGCTGCATCTGAATTTAATACAAATGCCACCATGCCGTCTTAAGTACAAGAGGACTGACACTCTCACTATCCATGATTTGAACCTCTCCTGTGGGTCAAGTTTTTGATTCCGATGCTTCACTTCAGGTTTGCTGTATCCCTTGGACCTTCTTATTGACGATGAAACACAGAAATTGCATCCGAATTTAATACAAAAGGCACAATGCCGACTTAAGTACAAGAGGGCTGACATTCTCACTTTCTATGATTTGAACCTCTCCTGTGAGTCCACTTTTAGATTCCGATGCTTCACTTCAGGTTTGCTATATCCCTTGGACCTTCTTATTGACGATGAAACACTGAAATTGTATCCAAATTTAATACAAAAGTCATAATGCCGACTTAAGTACAGGAGGCCTGAAACTAAGTTTCTATGATTTGAACCACTCCTGTGAGTCCAGTTTTAGATCCCGATGCTTAACTTCAGGTTTACTGTATACCATGGACCTTCTTATTGAATATGAGGCACTGAAAATGCATCGGAATTAAATTCAATAGGCCCAATGCCGACTTAAGTAGAAGAGGACTAACACTCTAACTTTCTATGATTTGAACCTCGCCTGTGAGTCCAGTTTTAGATTCCGAAGCTTCACTTCAGGTTTACCGTATCCCTTGGACCTTCTTATTGACGATGAAACACAGAAATTGCATCCGAATTTTATACAAAAGGCACAATGCCGACTTAAGTACAGGAGGATTGACACTCTAACTTTTTATGATTTGAACCTCTTCTGAGAGCCCAGTTTTAGATTCCGATGCTTCACTTCAGGTTTACTGTTTCCCTTGGTCCTTTTTATTGACGATGAAACACAGAAATTGCATCCGAAAATTATACAAAAGGCACAATGCCGACTTAAGTACAAGAGGACTGACACTCTCACTTTCTACGATTTGAACCTCTCCTGTGAGTCCAGTTTGAGAGTCCGATGCTTCACTTCAAGACTACTGTATACCTTGCACCTTCTTATTGACGATTAAACACAGAAATTGCATCCGAATTTAATAAAAAGGCACAATGCCGACTTATGTACAAGAGGACTGACACTATCACTTTCTATGATTTGAACCTCTCCTGTGAGTCCAGTTTTAGATTCCGATGCATCACTTCAGGTTTACTGTATCCCTTGGACCTTCTTATTGACGATGACACACAGAGTTTGCATCCGAATTTAATACAAATGGCACAATGCCGGGTTAAGTACAAGAGGACTGACACTCTAACTTTCGAAGACTGGATACTCTCCTGTGAGTCCAGTTTTAGATTCCGATGCTACACATCCGGTTTACTGTATCCCATGTACCTTGTAAATGACGACAAAACGCAGAAATTGCATCCGAATTCAATACAAAAGGCACAATGCCGACTTATGTACAAGAGGACTGACACTCTCACTTTCTACCTCTCCTCTGAGTCCAGTTTTAGATTCCAAAGCATCACCTCAGTTTTACTGTATCCCTTGGACCTTCTTATTGACGTTGAAATACAGAGTTTGCATCCGAATTAATACAAAGGGCACAATGCCGACTTAAGTAAAAGAGGACTGACACTCTCCCTTTCTATGATTTGAACCACTCTGTGAGTCCAGTTTTGGATTCCGATGCTTCACATCAGGGTTACTGTATCCCCTGGACCTTCTAATTGACGACAAAACACAGAAATTGCATCCGAATTTAATACAAAAGGCACAATGCCGACTTAAGTACAAGAGGACTGACACTCTAACTTTCTATGATTTAAACCTCCCCTGTGAGTCCAGTTTTATATTCTGATGCTTCACTTCTGGTTTACTGTATACCCTTGAACCATCTTACTGACGATGAAACACAGAAATTGCATCCGAATATAATACAAAGGCACAATGCCGACTTAAGAACAAGAGGACTGACTCTCTCACTTTCTACGATTTGAACCTATCCCGTGAGTCCAGTTTTAGAGTCCGATGCTTCACTTCAAGATTACAGTACACCTTGCACCTTCTTATTGACGATGAAACACAGAAATTGCATTCGAATTTAATAAAAAGGCACAATGGCGACTTAAGTACAACAGGACTGACACTCTCACTTTCTATGACTTGAACCTGTCCTGTGAGTCCAATTTTAGATTCCGATGCTTCATTTCAGATTTACTGTATCCCTTGGACCTTCGTATTGACGATGAAACACAGAGTTTGCATCCGAATTTAATACAAAAGGCACAATGGCGAATTAAGTACAAGAGGACTGAAACTCTAACTTTGGATTATTTGAACCTGTCCTGTGAGTCCAGTTTTAGATTCCGATGCTTCACATCAGGTTAACTGTATCCCATGGACCTTCTAATTGACGATAAATCACGGAAATTGCATCCGAATTTAATACAAAAGGCACAATGCCGACTTAAGTACATGAGGACTGACACTCTAACTTTCTATTATTTCAACCTCTCCTGTGAGTCCAGTTTTAGATTCCGATGCTTCACTTCAGGTTTACTGTATCACTTGGACCTTCTTATTGACGATGAAACACAGAGTTTACACCCGAATTTAATACAAAAGCACAATGCCGACTTAAGTACAAGAGGACTGACGCTCTAACTTTCGATGATTTGAACCTCCTCTGTGAGTCCAGTTTTATATTCCGATGCTTCACTTCAGGTTTACTGTATACCTTGCACCTTCTTATTGACGAAGAAACACAGATATTGCATCCGAATTTAATACAAAAGGCACAATGCCGACTTAAGTACAAGAGGACTGACACTCTCACTTTCTATGATTTGAACCTGTCTTGTGAGTCCAATTTTAGATTCCGATGCTTCATTTCAGATTTACTGTATACCTTGCACCTTCTTATTGACGATGAAACACATAAATTGCATCCCAATTTAATACAAAAGGCACAATGCCCACTTAAGTACAAGAGGACTGACACTCTAACATTCTATGATTTGAACCGCTCCTGTGAGTCCAGTTTTAGATTCCGATGCTTCACTTCAGGTTTTCTGTATCCCTTGGACCTTCTTATTGACGATGAAACACAGAAATTGCATCCGAATTTAATGCAAAAGGCACAATGCCGACTTAAGTACAAGAGGACTGACTCTCTAACTCTTCATGATTTGAATCTCTCCTGTGAGTCCAGTTTTAGTTTCCGATGCTTCACTTCAGGTTTACTGTATACCCTTGAACCATCTTACTGACGAAGAAACACAGAAATTGCATCCGAATTTAATGAAAAGGCAAAATGCCGACTTAAGTACAAGAGGACTGACATGCTCACTTTCCATGATTTAAACCTCTCCTGTGAAACCAGTTTTAGATTCCGATGCTTCACTTCAGGTTTACTGTAACCCTTGGACCTTCTTATTGACGATGAAACACAGAAATTGCATCCGAATTTATAAAAAAAGGCACAATGCCGACTTAAGTAAAAGAGGACTGACACTCTAACACTCAATGATTTGAACCTCTCCTGTGAGTCCAGATTTAGATTCCAATGCTTCACTTCCGGTTTACTGTATCCCTTGGACCTTCTTATTGACGATGAAACACAGAAATTGCATCCGAATTTAATGCAAAAGGCACAATGCCGACTTAAGTACAAGAGGACTGACACTCTAACTTTCTATGATTTGAACCTCCCCTGTGAGTCCAGTTTTATATTCCGATGCTTCACTTCTGGTTTACTGTATACCTTGCACATTCTTATTGACGATGAAACACAGAAATTGCATCCGAATATAATACAAAGGCACAATGCCGACTTAAGAACAAGAGGACTGACTCTCTCACTTTCTACGATTTGAACCTATCCCGTGAGTCCAGTTTTAGAGTCCGATGCTTCACTTCAAGATTACTGTACACCTTGCACCTTCTTATTGACGATGAAACACAGAAATTGCATTCGAATTTAATAAAAAGGCACAATGGCGACTTAAGTACAACAGGACTGACACTCTCACTTTCTATGACTTGAACCTGTCCTGTGAGTCCAATTTTAGATTCCGATGCTTCATTTCAGATTTACTGTATCCCTTGGACCTTCGTATTGACGATGAAACACAGAGTTTGCATCCGAATTTAATACAAAAGGCACAATGGCGAATTAAGTACAAGAGGACTGAAACTCTAACTTTCGATTATTTGAACCTGTCCTGTGAGTCCAGTTTTAGATTCCGATGCTTCACATCATGTTAACTGCATTACATGGACCTTCTAATTGACGATAAAACACGGAAATTGCATCCGAATTTAATACAAAAGGCACAATGCAGACTTAAGTACATGAGGACTGACACTCTTATTTTCTTTAAATTGAACCTCTCCTGTGAGTCCTGTTTTAGATTCCGATGCTTCACTTGAAGTTTACTGTATACCTTGCACCTTCGTATTGACGATGATACACAGAAATTGCATCCGAATTTAATACAAAAGGCACAATGCCGACTTAAGTACAAGAGGACTGACACTCTCACTTTCTATCTCTCCTTTGAGTCCAGTTTTAGATTCCAAAGCCTCACTTCAGGTTTACTGTTTCCCTTTGACCTTCTTATTGACGATGAAACACAGAAATTGCATCCGAATTTAATACAAAGGCACAATGCCCACTTAAGAACAAGAGGACTGACACTCTCACTTTCTACCTCTCCTTTGAGTCCAGTTTTAGATTCCGAAGCATCACTTTAGGTTTACTGTATCCCTTGGACCTTCTTATTGAGGATGAAACACAGAAATTGCATCCGAATTTAATACAAAAGGCACAATGCCGAATTAAGGAAAAAAGGACTGACACTCTCACTTTCTATGATTTGAACCTCTCCGGTGAGTCCAGTTTGAGATTCCGATGCTTCACTTCAGGTTTACTGTATACCTTGCACCTTCTTATTGACGATGAAACACAGAAATTGCATCCCAATTTAAGACAAAAGGCACAATGCCGACTTAAGTACAAGAGGACTGACACTCTAACTTTCTATGATTTGCACCTTTCCTGTGAGTCCAGTTTTAGATTCCGATGCTTCACTTTAGGTTTACTGTATTCCTTGGACCTTCTTATTGACGATGAAACACAGAATTTGCATCCGAAGGTAATACAAAGGGCACAATGCCGACTTAAGTAAAGGAGGACTGACACTCGCACTTTCTATGATTTGAACCTCTCCTGGGAGTACAGTTTTAGATTCCGATGCTTCACGTCAGGTTTACTGTATCCCTTGCACCTTCTTATTGACGATGAAACAAAGACATTGCATCGGAATTAAATTCAAAAGGCACAATGCCGACATAAATACAACAGGACTGACACTCTCACTTTCTACGATTTGAACCTATCCTGTGATTCCAGTTTTAGAGTCCGATGCTTCACTTCAAGTTTACTGTACACCTTGCACCTTCTTATTGACGATGAAACACAGAAATTGCACCCGAACTTAATAAAAAGGCACAATGCCGACTTAAGTACAAGAGGACTGACACTCTCACTTTCTATGATTTGAACCTGTCTTGTGAGTCCAATTTTAGATTCCGATGCTTCATTTCAGATTTACTGTATACCTTGCACCTTCTTATTGACGATGAAACACATAAATTGCATCCCAATTTAATACAAAAGGCACAATGCCGACTTAAGTACAAGAGGACTGACACTCTAACTTTCTATGATTTCAACCTCTCCTGTGAGTCCGGTTTTAGATTCCGATGCTTCACTTCAGGATAACTGTATCCCTTGGACCTTCGTAATGACGATGAAACACAGAAATTGCATACGAATTTAATACAAAAGGCACAATGCCGAATTAAGTAAAACAGGACTGACACTCTCACTTTCTATGATTTGAGCCTCTCCTGTGAGTCCAGTTTTAGATTCCGATGCTTCACTTCTGGTTTACTGTATACCTTGCACATTCCTATTGACGATGAATCACAGAAATTGCATCCGAATTTAATACAAAAGGCACAATGCCGAATTAAGTACAAGAGGACTGACACTCTCACTTTCTATGATTTGAACCTCTCCTGTGCGTCCAGTTTTACAATCCGATGCTTCACTTCAGGTTTACTGTATCCCTTGGACCTTCTTAATGACGATGAAACAAAGAAATTGCATCCGAATTTAATACAAAGGGCACAATGCCGACTTAAGTAAAAGAGGACTGACACTCTCACTTTCTATGATTTGAACCTCTCCTGTGCGTCCAGTTTTAGATTCCGATGCTTCACTTCAGGCCTACTGTATCACTTGGACCTTCTTATTGACGATGAAACACAGAGTTTGCATTCGAATTTAATACAAAAGGCACAATGCCGACTTAAGTACAAGAGAACTGACACTCTCACTTTCTATGATTTGAACCTCTCCTGTGAGTCCTGTTTTAGATTCCGATGCTTCACTTCAGGTTTACTGTATCACTTGGACCTTCTTATTGACGATGAAATACAGAAATTGCATCCGAATTTAATACAAAAGGCACAATGCCGACTTAAGTAAAAGATGACTGACAATCTCTCTTTCTATGATTTGAATCTTTCCTGTGAGTCCAGTTGTAGATTCCGATGCTTCACTTCAGGTTTACTGTATCACTTGGACCTTCTTATTGACGATGAAACACAGAGTTTACACTCGAATTTAATACAAAAGCACAATGCCGACTTAAGTACAAGAGGACTGACGTTCTAACTTTCGATGATTTGAACCTGTCCTGTGAGTACAGTTTTCGATTCCGATGCTTCACATCAGGTTTACTGTATCCCATGGACCTTCTAATTGACGACAAAACACAGAAATTGCAGCCTAATTTAATACAAAAGGCACAATGCCGACTTAAGTACAAGAGGACTGATACTCTAACTTTCTATGATTTTAACCTCCCCTGTGAGTCCAGTTTTATATTCCGATGCTTCACTTCAGATTTACTGTATACCTTGCACCTTCTTATTGACGAAGAAACACAGATATTGCATCCGAATTTAATACAAAAGGCACAATGCCGACTTAAGTACAAGAGGACTGACACTCTCACATTCTACGATTTGAACCTCTCCTGTGAGTCCAGTTTTAGAGTCCGCTGCTTCACTTCAAGATTACTGTATACCTTGCATCTTCTTATTGACGATGAAACACAGAAATTGCATCGGAATTTAATACAAAAGGCACAATGCCGACTTAAGTACAAGAGGACTGGCACTCTCTCTTTCTACGATTTGAACCTCTCCTGTGAGTCCAGTTTTAGATCCCATGCTTCACTTTAGGTTTACTGTATTCTTTGGACCTTCTTATTGACGATGAAACAAAGAATTTGCATCCGAATGTAATACAAAAGGCACAATGCCGACTTAAGTACAAGAGGACTGACACTCTCACATTCTACGATTTGAACCTCTCCTGTGAGTCCAGTTTTAGAGTCCGCTGCTTCACTTCAAGATTACTGTACACCTTGCACCTTCTTATTGACGATGAAACACAGAAATTGCATCCGAATTTAATAAAAAGCCACAATGGCGACTTAAGTACAACAGGACTGACACTCTCACTTTCTATGATTTGAACCTGTCCTGTGAGTCCAATTTTAGATTCCGATGCTTCATTTCAGATTTACTGTATCCCTTGGACGTTCGTATTGACGATGAAACACAGATTTTGCTTCCGAATTGAATACAAAAGGCACAAAGGCCAATTAAGTACAAGAGGACTGAAACTCTAACTTTCGATTATTTGAACCTGTCCTGTGAGTCCAGTTTTAGATTCCGATGCTTCACATCAGGTTAACTGTATCCCATGGACCTTCTAATTGACGATAAATCACGGAAATTGCATCCGAATTTAATACAAAAGGCACAATGCCGACTTAAGTACATGAGGACTGACACTCTAATTTTCTATGATTTGAACTTCTCCTGTGAGTCCAGTTTTGGATTCCGATGCTTCACATCAGGGTTACTGTATCCCCTGGACCTTCTAATTGACGACAAAACACAGAAATTGCATCCGAATTTAATACAAAAGGCACAATGCCGACTTAAGTACAAGAGGACTGACACTCTCACTTTCTATGATTTGAACCTGTCCTGTGAGTCCAATTTTAGATTCCGATGCTTCATTTTAGATTTACTGTATCCCTTGGACCTTCGTATTGACGATGAAACACAGAGTTTGCATCCGAATTTAATACAAAAGGCACAATGGCGAATTAAGTACAAGAGGACTGAAACTCTAACTTTCGATTATTTGAACCTGTCCTGTGAGTCCAGTTTTAGATTCCGATGCTTCACATCATGTTAACTGCATTACATGGACCTTCTAATTGACGATAAAACACGGAAATTGCATCCGAATTTAATACAAAAGGCACAATGCCGACTTAAGTACATGAGGACTGACACTCTTATTTTCTTTAAATTGAACCTCTCCTGTGAGTCCTGTTTTAGATTCCGATGCTTCACTTGAAGTTTACTGTATACCTTGCACCTTCGTATTGACGATGATACACAGAAATTGCATCCGAATTTAATACAAAAGGCACAATGCCGACTTAAGTACAAGAGGACTGACACTCTCACTTTCTATCTCTCCTTTGAGTCCAGTTTTAGATTCCAAAGTCTCACTTCAGGTTTACTGTTTCCCTTTGACCTTCTTATTGACGATGAAACACAGAAATTGCATCCGAATTTAATACAAAGGCACAATGCCGACTTAAGAACAAGAGGACTGACACTCTCACTTTCTACCTCTCCTTTGAGTCCAGTTTTAGATTCCGAAGCATCACTTTAGGTTTACTGTATCCCTTGGACCTTCTTATTGAGGATGAAACACAGAAATTGCATCCGAATTTAATACAAAAGGCACAATGCCGAATTAAGGAAAAAAGGACTGACACTCTCACTTTCTATGATTTGAACCTCTCCGGTGAGTCCAGTTTGAGATTCCGATGCTTCACTTCAGGTTTACTGTATACCTTGCACCTTCTTATTGACGATGAAACACAGAAATTGCATCCCAATTTAAGACAAAAGGCACAATGCCGACTTAAGTACAAGAGGACTGACACTCTAACTTTCTATGATTTGCTCCTTTCCTGTGAGTCCAGTTTTAGATTCCGATGCTTCACTTTAGGTTTACTGTATTCCTTGGACCTTCTTATTGACGATGAAACACAGAATTTGCATCCGAAGGTAATACAAAGGGCACAATGCCGACTTAAGTAAAGGAGGACTGACACTCGCACTTTCTATGATTTGAACCTCTCCTGGGAGTACAGTTTTAGATTCCGATGCTTCACGTCAGGTTTACTGTATCCCTTGCACCTTCTTATTGACGATGAAACAAAGACATTGCATCGGAATTAAATTCAAAAGGCACAATGCCGACATAAATACATCAGGACTGACACTCTCACTTTCTACGATTTGAACCTATCCTGTGATTCCAGTTTTAGAGTCCGATGCTTCACTTCAAGTTTACTGTACACCTTGCACCTTCTTATTGACGATGAAACACAGAAATTGCATCCGAACTTAATAAAAAGGCACAATGCCGACTTAAGTACAAGAGGACTGACACTCTCACTTTCTATGATTTGAACCTGTCTTGTGAGTCCAATTTTAGATTCCGATGCTTCATTTCAGATTTACTGTATACCTTGCACCTTCTTATTGACGATGAAACACATAAATTGCATCCCAATTTAATACAAAAGGCACAATGCCGACTTAAGTACAAGAGGACTGACACTCTAACTTTCTATGATTTCAACCTCTCCTGTGAGTCCGGTTTTAGATTCCGATGCTTCACTTCAGGATAACTGTATCCCTTGGACCTTCGTAATGACGATGAAACACAGAAATTGCATACGAATTTAATACAAAAGGCACAATGCCGAATTAAGTAAAACAGGACTGACACTCTCACTTTCTATGATTTGAGCCTCTCCTGTGAGTCCAGTTTTAGATTCCGATGCTTCACTTCTGGTTTACTGTATACCTTGCACATTCCTATTGACGATGAATCACAGAAATTGCATCCGAATTTAATACAAAAGGCACAATGCCGAATTAAGTACAAGAGGACTGACACTCTCACTTTCTATGATTTGAACCTCTCCTGTGCGTCCAGTTTTACAATCCGATGCTTCACTTCAGGTTTACTGTATCCCTTGGACCTTCTTAATGACGATGAAACAAAGAAATTGCATCCGAATTTAATACAAAGGGCACAATGCCGACTTAAGTAAAAGAGGACTGACACTCTCACTTTCTATGATTTGAACCTCTCCTGTGCGTCCAGTTTTAGATTCCGATGCTTCACTTCAGGCCTACTGTATCACTTGGACCTTCTTATTGACGATGAAACACAGAGTTTGCATTCGAATTTAATACAAAAGGCACAATGCCGACTTAAGTACAAGAGAACTGACACTCTCACTTTCTATGATTTGAACCTCTCCTGTGAGTCCAGTTTCAGATTCCGATGCTTCACTTCAAGTTTACTGTATCCCTTGGACCTTCGTATTGACGATGAAACACAGAAATTGCATCCGAATTTAATACAAAATGTACTATGCCGACTTATGTAAAAAAGGAATGACACTCACACTTTCTATGATTTGAACCTCTCCTGTGAGTCCAGTTTTAGATTCCGATGCTTCACTTCAGGTATTTGTATACCTTGCACCTTCTTATTGACGTTGAAACACAGAAATTGCATCGGAATTAAATTCAAATGGCACAATGCCGACTTAGGTACAAGAGGACTGGCACTCTAACTTTTAAGGATTTGAACCTCTTCTGTGAGTCCGGTTTTAGATTCCGTTGCTTCACTTCAGGTTTACTGTATACCTTGGACCTTCTTATTGACGATGAAACACAGAAATTGCATCCGAATTTAATAATAAAGGCACAATGCCGACTTAAGTACAAGAGGACTGACACTCTAACTTTCCATGATTTCAACCTCTCCTGTGAGTCCAGTTTTAGATTCCGATGCTTCACTTCAGGTTTACAGTATCCCTTGGACCTTCTTATTGACGATGAAACACAGAGATTGAATCCGAATTTAGTAAAAAAGGCACAATGCCGACTTAAGTAAAAGAGGACTAACACTCACTGTTTCTATGATTTGAACCTCTCCTGTGAGTCCTGTTTTAGATTCCGATGCTTCACTTCAGGTTTACTGTATCACTTGGACATTCTTATTGACGATGAAATACAGAAATTGCATCCGAATTTAATACAAAAGGCACAATGCCGACTTAAGTAAAAGATGACTGACAATCTCTCTTTCTATGATTTGAATCTTTCCTGTGAGTCCAGTTTCATATTCCGATGCTTCACTTCAGGTTTACTCTATACCGTGCACCTTCTTATTGACGATGAAACACAAAAATTACATCGGAATAAAATTCAGAATGCACAATGCCGACTTAAGTACAAGAGGACTGACACTCTAACTCCCTATGATTTGAACCTCTCCTGTGAGTCCAGTTTTAGATTCCGATGCTTCAATTCAGGTTTACTGTATACCTTGCATCTTCCTATTGACGATGAAACACAGAAATTGCATCGGAATTCAATTTAATAGGCACAATGCCGACATAAGTACAAGAGGACTGACACACTAACTTTCTATGATATGAACGTCTCCTGTGAGTTCAGTTTTAGATTCCTATGCTTTACTTCAGCTTTACTGTATTCCTTGGACAATTGTATTGACGATGAAACACAGAAATAGCATCCGAATTTAATACAAAAGGCACAATGCCGACTTAAGTACAAGAGGACTGACACTCTCACATTCTATGATTTGAACCGCTCCTGTGAGTCCAGTTTTAGATTCCGATGCTTCACTTCAGGTTTTCTGTATCCCTTGGACCTTCTTATTGACGATGAAACACAGAAATTGCATCCGAATTTAATGCAAAAGGCACAATGCCGACTTAAGTACAAGAGGACTGACTCTCTAACTCTTCATGATTTGAATCTCTCCTGTGAGTCCAGTTTTAGTTTCCGATGCTTCACTTCAGGTTTACTGTATACCCTTGAACCATCTTACTGACGAAGAAACACAGAAATTGCATCCGAATTTAATGAAAAGGCAAAATGCCGACTTAAGTACAAGAGGACTGACATGCTCACTTTCCATGATTTAAACCTCTCCTGTGAAACCAGTTTTAGATTCCGATGCTTCACTTCAGGTTTACTGTAACCCTTGGACCTTCTTATTGACGATGAAACACAGAAATTGCATCCGAATTTATAAAAAAAGGCACAATGCCGACTTAAGTAAAAGAGGACTGACACTCTAACACTCAATGATTTGAACCTCTCCTGTGAGTCCAGATTTAGATTCCAATGCTTCACTTCCGGTTTACTGTATCCCTTGGACCTTCTTATTGACGATGAAACACAGAAATTGCATCCGAATTTAATGCAAAAGGCACAATGCCGACTTAAGTACAAGAGGACTGACACTCTAACTTTCTATGATTTGAACCTCCCCTGTGAGTCCAGTTTTATATTCCGATGCTTCACTTCTGGTTTACTGTATACCTTGCACATTCTTATTGACGATGAAACACAGAAATTGCATCCGAATATAATACAAAGGCACAATGCCGACTTAAGAACAAGAGGACTGACTCTCTCACTTTCTACGATTTGAACCTATCCCGTGAGTCCAGTTGTAGAGTCCGATGCTTCACTTCAAGATTACTGTACACCTTGCACCTTCTTATTGACGATGAAACACAGAAATTGCATCCGAATTTAATAAAAAGCCACAATGGCGACTTAAGTACAACAGGACTGACACTCTCACTTTCTATGATTTGAACCTGTCCTGTGAGTCCAATTTTAGATTCCGATGCTTCATTTCAGATTTACTGTATCCCTTGGACGTTCGTATTGACGATGAAACACAGATTTTGCTTCCGAATTGAATACAAAAGGCACAATGGCCAATTAAGTACAAGAGGACTGAAACTCTAACTTTCGATTATTTGAACCTGTCCTGTGAGTCCAGTTTTAGATTCCGATGCTTCACATCAGGTTAACTGTATCCCATGGACCTTCTAATTGACGATAAATCACGGAAATTGCATCCGAATTTAATACAAAAGGCACAATGCCGACTTAAGTACATGAGGACTGACACTCTAATTTTCTATGATTTGAACTTCTCCTGTGAGTCCAGTTTTGGATTCCGATGCTTCACATCAGGGTTACTGTATCCCCTGGACCTTCTAATTGACGACAAAACACAGAAATTGCATCCGAATTTAATACAAAAGGCACAATGCCGACTTAAGTACAAGAGGACTGACACTCTAACTTTCTATGATTTGAACCTCCCCTGTGAGTCCAGTTTTATATTCCGATGCTTCACTTCTGGTTTACTGTATACCCTTGAACCATCTTACTGACGATGAAACACAGAAATTGCATCCGAATATAATACAAAGGCACAATGCCGACTTAAGAACAAGAGGACTGACTCTCTCACTTTCTACGATTTGAACCTATCCCGTGAGTCCAGTTTTAGAGTCCGATGCTTCACTTCAAGATTACTGTACACCTTGCACCTTCTTATTGACGATGAAACACAGAAATTGCATTCGAATTTAATAAAAAGGCACAATGGCGACTTAAGTACAACAGGACTGACACTCTCACTTTCTATGACTTGAACCTGTCCTGTGAGTCCAATTTTAGATTCCGATGCTTCATTTCAGATTTACTGTATCCCTTGGACCTTCGTATTGACGATGAAACACAGAGTTTGCATCCGAATTTAATACAAAAGGCACAATGGCGAATTAAGTACAAGAGGACTGAAACTCTAACTTTCGATTATTTGAACCTGTCCTGTGAGTCCAGTTTTAGATTCCGATGCTTCACATCAGGTTAACTGTATCCCATGGACCTTCTAATTGACGATAAATCACGGAAATTGCATCCGAATTTAATACAAAAGGCACAATGCCGACTTAAGTACATGAGGACTGACACTCTAACTTTCTATTATTTCAACCTCTCCTGTGAGTCCAGTTTTAGATTCCGATGCTTCACTTCAGGTTTACTGTATCACTTGGACCTTCTTATTGACGATGAAACACAGAGTTTACACCCGAATTTAATACAAAAGCACAATGCCGACTTAAGTACAAGAGGACTGACGCTCTAACTTTCGATGATTTGAACCTCCTCTGTGAGTCCAGTTTTATATTCCGATGCTTCACTTCAGGTTTACTGTATACCTTGCACCTTCTTATTGACGAAGAAACACAGATATTGCATCCGAATTTAATACAAAAGGCACAATGCCGACTTAAGTACAAGAGGACTGACACTCTCACTTTCTATGATTTGAACCTGTCTTGTGAGTCCAATTTTAGATTCCGATGCTTCATTTCAGATTTACTGTATACCTTGCACCTTCTTATTGACGATGAAACACATAAATTGCATCCCAATTTAATACAAAAGGCACAATGCCGACTTAAGTACAAGAGGACTGACACTCTCACATTCTATGATTTGAACCGCTCCTGTGAGTCCAGTTTTAGATTCCGATGCTTCACTTCAGGTTTTCTGTATCCCTTGGACCTTCTTATTGACGATGAAACACAGAAATTGCATCCGAATTTAATGCAAAAGGCACAATGCCGACTTAAGTACAAGAGGACTGACTCTCTAACTCTTCATGATTTGAATCTCTCCTGTGAGTCCAGTTTTAGTTTCCGATGCTTCACTTCAGGTTTACTGTATACCCTTGAACCATCTTACTGACGAAGAAACACAGAAATTGCATCCGAATTTAATGAAAAGGCAAAATGCCGACTTAAGTACAAGAGGACTGACATGCTCACTTTCCATGATTTAAACCTCTCCTGTGAAACCAGTTTTAGATTCCGATGCTTCACTTCAGGTTTACTGTAACCCTTGGACCTTCTTATTGACGATGAAACACAGAAATTGCATCCGAATTTATAAAAAAAGGCACAATGCCGACTTAAGTAAAAGAGGACTGACACTCTAACACTCAATGATTTGAACCTCTCCTGTGAGTCCAGATTTAGATTCCAATGCTTCACTTCCGGTTTACTGTATCCCTTGGACCTTCTTATTGACGATGAAACACAGAAATTGCATCCGAATTTAATGCAAAAGGCACAATGCCGACTTAAGTACAAGAGGACTGACACTCTAACTTTCTATGATTTGAACCTCCCCTGTGAGTCCAGTTTTATATTCCGATGCTTCACTTCTGGTTTACTGTATACCTTGCACATTCTTATTGACGATGAAACACAGAAATTGCATCCGAATATAATACAAAGGCACAATGCCGACTTAAGAACAAGAGGACTGACTCTCTCACTTTCTACGATTTGAACCTATCCCGTGAGTCCAGTTTTAGAGTCCGATGCTTCACTTCAAGATTACTGTACACCTTGCACCTTCTTATTGACGATGAAACACAGAAATTGCATTCGAATTTAATAAAAAGGCACAATGGCGACTTAAGTACAACAGGACTGACACTCTCACTTTCTATGACTTGAACCTGTCCTGTGAGTCCAATTTTAGATTCCGATGCTTCATTTCAGATTTACTGTATCCCTTGGACCTTCGTATTGACGATGAAACACAGAGTTTGCATCCGAATTTAATACAAAAGGCACAATGGCGAATTAAGTACAAGAGGACTGAAACTCTAACTTTCGATTATTTGAACCTGTCCTGTGAGTCCAGTTTTAGATTCCGATGCTTCACATCATGTTAACTGCATTACATGGACCTTCTAATTGACGATAAAACACGGAAATTGCATCCGAATTTAATACAAAAGGCACAATGCCGACTTAAGTACATGAGGACTGACACTCTTATTTTCTTTAAATTGAACCTCTCCTGTGAGTCCTGTTTTAGATTCCGATGCTTCACTTGAAGTTTACTGTATACCTTGCACCTTCGTATTGACGATGATACACAGAAATTGCATCCGAATTTAATACAAAATTCACAATGCCGACTTAAGTACAAGAGGACTGACACTCTCACTTTCTATCTCTCCTTTGAGTCCAGTTTTAGATTCCAAAGCCTCACTTCAGGTTTACTGTTTCCCTTTGACCTTCTTATTGACGATGAAACACAGAAATTGCATCCGAATTTAATACAAAGGCACAATGCCGACTTAAGAACAAGAGGACTGACACTCTCACTTTCTACCTCTCCTTTGAGTCCAGTTTTAGATTTCGAAGCATCACTTTAGGTTTACTGTATCCCTTGGACCTTCTTATTGAGGATGAAACACAGAAATTGCATCCGAATTTAATACAAAAGGCACAATGCCGAATTAAGGAAAAAAGGACTGACACTCTCACTTTCTATGATTTGAACCTCTCCGGTGAGTCCAGTTTGAGATTCCGATGCTTCACTTCAGGTTTACTGTATACCTTGCACCTTCTTATTGACGATGAAACACAGAAATTGCATCCCAATTTAAGACAAAAGGCACAATGCCGACTTAAGTACAAGAGGACTGACACTCTAACTTTCTATGATTTGCACCTTTCCTGTGAGTCCAGTTTTAGATTCCGATGCTTCACTTTAGGTTTACTGTATTCCTTGGACCTTCTTATTGACGATGAAACACAGAATTTGCATCCGAAGGTAATACAAAGGGCACAATGCCGACTTAAGTAAAGGAGGACTGACACTCGCACTTTCTATGATTTGAACCTCTCCTGGGAGTACAGTTTTAGATTCCGATGCTTCACGTCAGGTTTACTGTATCCCTTGCACCTTCTTATTGACGATGAAACAAAGACATTGCATCGGAATTAAATTCAAAAGGCACAATGCCGACATAAATACAACAGGACTGACACTCTCACTTTCTACGATTTGAACCTATCCTGTGATTCCAGTTTTAGAGTCCGATGCTTCACTTCAAGTTTACTGTACACCTTGCACCTTCTTATTGACGATGAAACACAGAAATTGCATCCGAACTTAATAAAAAGGCACAATGCCGACTTAAGTACAAGAGGACTGACACTCTCACTTTCTATGATTTGAACCTGTCTTGTGAGTCCAATTTTAGATTCCGATGCTTCATTTCAGATTTACTGTATACCTTGCACCTTCTTATTGACGATGAAACACATAAATTGCATCCCAATTTAATACAAAAGGCACAATGCCGACTTAAGTACAAGAGGACTGACACTCTCACTTTCTATGACTTGAACCTGTCCTGTGAGTCCAATTTTAGATTCCGATGCTTCATTTCAGATTTACTGTATCCCTTGGACCTTCGTATTGACGATGAAACACAGAGTTTGCATCCGAATTTAATACAAAAGGCACAATGGCGAATTAAGTACAAGAGGACTGAAACTCTAACTTTCGATTATTTGAACCTGTCCTGTGAGTCCAGTTTTAGATTCCGATGCTTCACATCAGGTTAACTGTATCCCATGGACCTTCTAATTGACGATAAATCACGGAAATTGCATCCGAATTTAATACAAAAGGCACAATGCCGACTTAAGTACATGAGGACTGACACTCTAACTTTCTATTATTTCAACCTCTCCTGTGAGTCCAGTTTTAGATTCCGATGCTTCACTTCAGGTTTACTGTATCACTTGGACCTTCTTATTGACGATGAAACACAGAGTTTACACCCGAATTTAATACAAAAGCACAATGCCGACTTAAGTACAAGAGGACTGACGCTCTAACTTTCGATGATTTGAACCTCCTCTGTGAGTCCAGTTTTATATTCCGATGCTTCACTTCAGGTTTACTGTATACCTTGCACCTTCTTATTGACGAAGAAACACAGATATTGCATCCGAATTTAATACAAAAGGCACAATGCCGACTTAAGTACAAGAGGACTGACACTCTCACTTTCTATGATTTGAACCTGTCTTGTGAGTCCAATTTTAGATTCCGATGCTTCATTTCAGATTTACTGTATACCTTGCACCTTCTTATTGACGATGAAACACATAAATTGCATCCCAATTTAATACAAAAGGCACAATGCCGACTTAAGTACAAGAGGACTGACACTCTCACATTCTATGATTTGAACCGCTCCTGTGAGTCCAGTTTTAGATTCCGATGCTTCACTTCAGGTTTTCTGTATCCCTTGGACCTTCTTATTGACGATGAAACACAGAAATTGCATCCGAATTTAATGCAAAAGGCACAATGCCGACTTAAGTACAAGAGGACTGACTCTCTAACTCTTCATGATTTGAATCTCTCCTGTGAGTCCAGTTTTAGTTTCCGATGCTTCACTTCAGGTTTACTGTATACCCTTGAACCATCTTACTGACGAAGAAACACAGAAATTGCATCCGAATTTAATGAAAAGGCAAAATGCCGACTTAAGTACAAGAGGACTGACATGCTCACTTTCCATGATTTAAACCTCTCCTGTGAAACCAGTTTTAGATTCCGATGCTTCACTTCAGGTTTACTGTAACCCTTGGACCTTCTTATTGACGATGAAACACAGAAATTGCATCCGAATTTATAAAAAAAGGCACAATGCCGACTTAAGTAAAAGAGGACTGACACTCTATCACTCAATGATTTGAACCTCTCCTGTGAGTCCAGATTTAGATTCCAATGCTTCACTTCCGGTTTACTGTATCCCTTGGACCTTCTTATTGACGATGAAACACAGAAATTGCATCCGAATTTAATGCAAAAGGCACAATGCCGACTTAAGTACAAGAGGACTGACACTCTAACTTTCTATGATTTGAACCTCCCCTGTGAGTCCAGTTTTATATTCCGATGCTTCACTTCTGGTTTACTGTATACCTTGCACATTCTTATTGACGATGAAACACAGAAATTGCATCCGAATATAATACAAAGGCACAATGCCGACTTAAGAACAAGAGGACTGACTCTCTCACTTTCTACGATTTGAACCTATCCCGTGAGTCCAGTTTTAGAGTCCGATGCTTCACTTCAAGATTACTGTACACCTTGCACCTTCTTATTGACGATGAAACACAGAAATTGCATTCGAATTTAATAAAAAGGCACAATGGCGACTTAAGTACAACAGGACTGACACTCTCACTTTCTATGACTTGAACCTGTCCTGTGAGTCCAATTTTAGATTCCGATGCTTCATTTCAGATTTACTGTATCCCTTGGACCTTCGTATTGACGATGAAACACAGAGTTTGCATCCGAATTTAATACAAAAGGCACATTGGCGAATTAAGTACAAGAGGACTGAAACTCTAACTTTCGATTATTTGAACCTGTCCTGTGAGTCCAGTTTTAGATTCCGATGCTTCACATCATGTTAACTGCATTACATGGACCTTCTAATTGACGATAAAACACGGAAATTGCATTCGAATTTAATACAAAAGGCACAATGCCGACTTAAGTACATGAGGACTGACACTCTTATTTTCTTTAAATTGAACCTCTCCTGTGAGTCCTGTTTTAGATTCCGATGCTTCACTTGAAGTTTACTGTATACCTTGCACCTTCGTATTGACGATGATACACAGAAATTGCATCCGAATTTAATACAAAAGGCACAATGCCGACTTAAGTACAAGAGGACTGACTCTCTCACTTTCTATCTCTCCTTTGAGTCCAGTTTTAGATTCCAAAGCCTCACTTCAGGTTTACTGTTTCCCTTTGACCTTCTTATTGACGATGAAACACAGAAATTGCATCCGAATTTAATACAAAGGCACAATGCCGACTTAAGAACAAGAGGACTGACACTCTCACTTTCTACCTCTCCTTTGAGTCCAGTTTTAGATTCCGAAGCATCACTTTAGGTTTACTGTATCCCTTGGACCTTCTTATTGAGGATGAAACACAGAAATTGCATCCGAATTTAATACAAAAGGCACAATGCCGAATTAAGGAAAAAAGGACTGACACTCTCACTTTCTATGATTTGAACCTCTCCGGTGAGTCCAGTTTGAGATTCCGATGCTTCACTTCAGGTTTACTGTATACCTTGCACCTTCTTATTGACGATGAAACACAGAAATTGCATCCCAATTTAAGACAAAAGGCACAATGCCGACTTAAGTACAAGAGGACTGACACTCTAACTTTCTATGATTTGCACCTTTCCTGTGAGTCCAGTTTTAGATTCCGATGCTTCACTTTAGGTTTACTGTATTCCTTGGACCTTCTTATTGACGATGAAACACAGAATTTGCATCCGAAGGTAATACAAAGGGCACAATGCCGACTTAAGTAAAGGAGGACTGACACTCGCACTTTCTATGATTTGAACCTCTCCTGGGAGTACAGTTTTAGATTCCGATGCTTCACGTCAGGTTTACTGTATCCCTTGCACCTTCTTATTGACGATGAAACAAAGACATTGCATCGGAATTAAATTCAAAAGGCACAATGCCGACATAAATACAACAGGACTGACACTCTCACTTTCTACGATTTGAACCTATCCTGTGATTCCAGTTTTAGAGTCCGATGCTTCACTTCAAGTTTACTGTACACCTTGCACCTTCTTATTGACGATGAAACACAGAAATTGCATCCGAACTTAATAAAAAGGCACAATGCCGACTTAAGTACAAGAAGACTGACACTCTCACTTTCTATGATTTGAACCTGTCTTGTGAGTCCAATTTTAGATTCCGATGCTTCATTTCAGATTTACTGTATACCTTGCACCTTCTTATTGACGATGAAACACATAAATTGCATCCCAATTTAATACAAAAGGCACAATGCCGACTTAAGTACAAGAGGACTGACACTCTAACTTTCTATGATTTCAACCTCTCCTGTGAGTCCGGTTTTAGATTCCGATGCTTCACTTCAGGATAACTGTATCGCTTGGACCTTCGTAATGACGATGAAACACAGAAATTGCATACGAATTTAATACAAAAGGCACAATGCCGAATTAAGTAAAACAGGACTGACACTCTCACTTTCTATGATTTGAGCCTCTCCTGTGAGTCCAGTTTTAGATTCCGATGCTTCACTTCTGGTTTACTGTATACCTTGCACATTCCTATTGACGATGAATCACAGAAATTGCATCCGAATTTAATACAAAAGGCACAATGCCGAATTAAGTACAAGAGGACTGACACTCTCACTTTCTATGATTTGAACCTCTCCTGTGCGTCCAGTTTTACAATCCGATGCTTCACTTCAGGTTTACTGTATCCCTTGGACCTTCTTAATGACGATGAAACAAAGAAATTGCATCCGAATTTAATACAAAGGGCACAATGCCGACTTAAGTAAAAGAGGACTGACACTCTCACTTTCTATGATTTGAACCTCTCCTGTGCGTCCAGTTTTAGATTCCGATGCTTCACTTCAGGCCTACTGTATCACTTGGACCTTCTTATTGACGATGAAACACAGAGTTTGCATTCGAATTTAATACAAAAGGCACAATGCCGACTTAAGTACAAGAGAACTGACACTCTCACTTTCTATGATTTGAACCTCTCCTGTGAGTCCAGTTTCAGATTCCGATGCTTCACTTCAAGTTTACTGTATCCCTTGAAACTTCGTATTGACGATGAAACACAGAAATTGCATCCGAATTTAATACAAAATGTACTATGCCGACTTATGTAAAAAAGGAATGACACTCACACTTTCTATGATTTGAACCTCTCCTGTGAGTCCAGTTTTAGATTCCGATGCTTCACTTCAGGTATTTGTATACCTTGCACCTTCTTATTGACGTTGAAACACAGAAATTGCATCGGAATTAAATTCAAATGGCACAATGCCGACTTAGGTACAAGAGGACTGGCACTCTAACTTTTAAGGATTTGAACCTCTTCTGTGAGTCCGGTTTTAGATTCCGTTGCTTCACTTCAGGTTTACTGTATACCTTGGACCTTCTTATTGACGATGAAACACAGAAATTGCATCCGAATTTAATAATAAAGGCACAATGCCGACTTAAGTACAAGAGGACTGACACTCTAACTTTCCATGATTTCAACCTCTCCTGTGAGTCCAGTTTTAGATTCCGATGCTTCACTTCAGGTTTACAGTATCCCTTGGACCTTCTTATTGACGATGAAACACAGAGATTGAATCCGAATTTATTAAAAAAGGCACAATGCCGACTTAAGTAAAAGAGGACTAACACTCACTGTTTCTATGATTTGAACCTCTCCTGTGAGTCCTGTTTTAGATTCCGATGCTTCACTTCAGGTTTACTGTAACCCTTGGACCTTCTTATTGACGATGAAACACAGAAATTGCATCCGAATTTATAAAAAAAGGCACAATGCCGACTTAAGTAAAAGAGGACTGACACTCTAACACTCAATGATTTGAACCTCTCCTGTGAGTCCAGATTTAGATTCCAATGCTTCACTTCCGGTTTACTGTATACCCTTGAACCATCTTACTGACGAAGAAACACAGAAATTGCATCCGAATTTAATGAAAAGGCAAAATGCCGACTTAAGTACAAGAGGACTGACATGCTCACTTTCCATGATTTAAACCTCTCCTGTGAAACCAGTTTTAGATTCCGATGCTTCACTTCAGGTTTACTGTAACCCTTGGACCTTCTTATTGACGATGAAACACAGAAATTGCATCCGAATTTATAAAAAAAGGCACAATGCCGACTTAAGTAAAAGAGGACTGACACTCTAACACTCAATGATTTGAACCTCTCCTGTGAGTCCAGATTTAGATTCCAATGCTTCACTTCCGGTTTACTGTATCCCTTGGACCTTCTTATTGACGATGAAACAGAGAAATTGCATCCGAATTTAATGCAAAAGGCACAATGCCGACATAAGTACAAGAGGACTGACACTCTAACTTTCTATGATTTGAACCTCCCCTGTGAGTCCAGTTTTATATTCCGATGCTTCACTTCTGGTTTACTGTATACCTTGCACATTCTTATTGACGATGAAACACAGAAATTGCATCCGAATATAATACAAAGGCACAATGCCGACTTAAGAACAAGAGGACTGACTCTCTCACTTTGTACGATTTGAACCTATCCCGTGAGTCCAGTTTTAGAGTCCGATGCTTCACTTCAAGATTATTGTACACCTTGCACCTTCTTATTGACGATGAAACACAGAAATTGCATTCGAATTTAATAAAAAGGCACAATGGCGACTTAAGTACAACAGGACTGACACTCTCACTTTCTATGACTTGAACCTGTCCTGTGAGTCCAATTTTAGATTCCGATGCTTCATTTCAGATTTACTGTATCCCTTGGACCTTCGTATTGACGATGAAACACAGAGTTTGCATCCGAATTTAATACAAAAGGCACAATGGCGAATTAAGTACAAGAGGACTGAAACTCTAACTTTCGATTATTTGAACCTGTCCTGTGAGTCCAGTTTTAGATTCCGATGCTTCACATCATGTTAACTGCATTACATGGACCTTCTAATTGACGATAAAACACGGAAATTGCATCCGAATTTAATACAAAAGGCACAATGCCGACTTAAGTACATGAGGACTGACACTCTTATTTTCTTTAAATTGAACCTCTCCTGTGAGTCCTGTTTTAGATTCCGATGCTTCACTTGAAGTTTACTGTATACCTTGCACCTTCGTATTGACGATGATACACAGAAATTGCATCCGAATTTAATACAAAGGCACAATGCCGACTTAAGAACAAGAGGACTGACACTCTCACTTTCTACCTCTCCTTTGAGTCCAGTTTTAGATTCCGAAGCATCACTTTAGGTTTACTGTATCCCTTGGACCTTCTTATTGAGGATGAAACACAGAAATTGCATCCGAATTTAATACAAAAGGCACAATGCCGAATTAAGGAAAAAAGGACTGACACTCTCACTTTCTATGATTTGAACCTCTCCGGTGAGTCCAGTTTGAGATTCCGATGCTTCACTTCAGGTTTACTGTATACCTTGCACATTCTTATTGACGATGAAACACAGAAATTGCATCCCAATTTAAGACAAAAGGCACAATGCCGACTTAAGTACAAGAGGACTGACACTCTAACTTTCTATGATTTGCACCTTTCCTGTGAGTCCAGTTTTAGATTCCGATGCTTCACTTTAGGTTTACTGTATTCCTTGGACCTTCTTATTGACGATGAAACACAGAATTTGCATCCGAAGGTAATACAAAGGGCACAATGCCGACTTAAGTAAAGGAGGACTGACACTCGCACTTTCTATGATTTGAACCTCTCCTGGGAGTACAGTTTTAGATTCCGATGCTTCACGTCAGGTTTACTGTATCCCTTGCACCTTCTTATTGACGATGAAACAAAGACATTGCATCGGAATTAAATTCAAAAGGAACAATGCCGACATAAATACAACAGGACTGACACTCTCACTTTCTACGATTTGAACCTATCCTGTGATTCCAGTTTTAGAGTCCGATGCTTCACTTCAAGTTTACTGTACACCTTGCACCTTCTTATTGACGATGAAACACATAAATTGCATCCCAATTTAATACAAAAGGCACAATGCCGACTTAAGTACAAGAGGACTGACACTCTCACTTTCTATGATTTGAACCTGTCTTGTGAGTCCAATTTTAGATTCCGATGCTTCATTTCAGATTTACTGTATACCTTGCACCTTCTTATTGACGATGAAACACATAAATTGCATCCCAATTTAATACAAAAGGCACAATGCCGACTTAAGTACAAGAGGACTGACACTCTAACTTTCTATGATTTCAACCTCTCCTGTGAGTCCGGTTTTAGATTCCGATGCTTCACTTCAGGATAACTGTATCCCTTGGACCTTCGTAATGACGATGAAACACAGAAATTGCATACGAATTTAATACAAAAGGCACAATGCCGAATTAAGTAAAACAGGACTGACACTCTCACTTTCTATGATTTGAGCCTCTCCTGTGAGTCCAGTTTTAGATTCCGATGCTTCACTTCTGGTTTACTGTATACCTTGCACATTCCTATTGACGATGAATCACAGAAATTGCATCCGAATTTAATACAAAAGGCACAATGCCGAATTAAGTACAAGAGGACTGACACTCTCACTTTCTATGATTTGAACCTCTCCTGTGAGTCCAGTTTTAGATTCCGATGCTTCACTTCAGGTTTACTGTATCACATGGACCTTCTTAATGACGATGAAACAAAGAAATTGCATCCGAATTTAATACAAAGGGCACAATGCCGACTTAAGTAAAAGAGGACTGACACTCTCACTTTCTATCATTTGAACCTCTCCTGTGCGTCCAGTTTTAGATTCCGATGCTTCACTTCAGGCCTACTGTATCACTTGGACCTTCTTATTGACGATGAAACACAGAAATTGCATACGAATTTAATACAAAAGGCACAATGCCGAATTAAGTAAAACAGGACTGACACTCTCACTTTCTACGATTTGAACCTCTCCTGTGAGTCCAGTTTTAGATTCCGATGCTTCACTTCAGGTTTACTGTATACCTTGGACCTTCGTGTTGACGATGAGACACAGAAATCGCATCCGAATTTAATACAAATGGCACAATGCCGACTTAAGTAAAAGATGACTTAAACTCTCACTTTCTATGATTTGAACCTTTCCTGTGAGTCCAGTTTTAGATTCCGATGCTTCACTTCAGGTTTACTGTATCACATGGACCTTCTTATTGACGATGAAACACAGAGTTTGCATTCGAATTTAATACGAAAGGCACAATGCCGACTTAAGTACAAGAGGACTGACACTCTCACATTCAATGATTTGAACCTCTTCTGTGAGTCCAGTCTTAGATTCCGATGCTTCACTTCAGGATTACTGTATCCCTTGGACCTTCGTAATGACGATGAAACACAGAAATTGCATACGAATTTAATACAAAAGGCACAATGCCGAATTAAGTAAAACAGGACTGACACTCTCACTTTCTATGATTTGAGCCTCTCCTGTGAGTCCAGTATTAGATTCTGATGCTTCACTTCAGGTTTACTGTATACCTTGCACCTTCTTATTGACGATGAAACACATAAATTGCATCCCAATTTAATACAAAAGGCACAATGCCGACTTAAGTACAAGAGGACTGACACTCTAACTTTCTATGATTTCAACCTCTCCTGTGAGTCCAGTTTTAGATTCCGATGCTTCACTTCAGGTTTACTGTATCACTTGGACCTTCTTATTGACGATGAAACACAGAGTTTACACTCGAATTTAATACAAAAGCACAATGCCGACTTAAGTACAAGAGGACTGACGTTCTAACTTTCGATGATTTGAACCTGTCCTGTGAGTCCAGTTTTCGATTCCGATGCTTCACATCAGGTTTACTGTATCCCATGGACCTTCTAATTGACGACAAAACACAGAAATTGCAGCCTAATTTAATACAAAAGGCACAATGCCGACTTAAGTACAAGAGGACTGATACTCTAACTTTCTATGATTTTAACCTCCCCTGTGAGTCCAGTTTTATATTCCGATGCTTCACTTCAGATTTACTGTATACCTTGCACCTTCTTATTGACGAAGAAACACAGATATTGCATCCGAATTTAATACAAAAGGCACAATGCCGACTTAAGTACAAGAGGACTGACACTCTCACATTCTACGATTTGAACCTCTCCTGTGAGTCCAGTTTTAGAGTCCGCTGCTTCACTTCAAGATTACTGTATACCTTGCATCTTCTTATTGACGATGAAACACAGAAATTGCATCGGAATTTAATACAAAAGGCACAATGCCGACTTAAGTACAAGAGGACTGGCACTCTCTCTTTCTACGATTTGAACCTCTCCTGTGAGTCCAGTTTTAGATCCCATGCTTCACTTTAGGTTTACTGTATTCTTTGGACCTTCTTATTGACGACGAAACAAAGAATTTGCATCCGAATGTAATACAAAAGGCACAATGCCGACTTAAGTAAAGGAGGACTGACACTCGCACTTTCTGTGATTTGAACCTCTCCTGGGACTCCAGTTTTAGATTCCGCTGCTTCACGTCAGGATTACTGTATCCCTTGCACCTTCTTATTGACGATGAAACAAAGAGATTGCATCGGAATTAAATTCAAAAGGCACAATGCCGACTTAAGTTCAAGAGGACTGACACTCTCACTTTCTACGATTTGAACCTATCCCGTGAGTCCAGATGTAGAGTCCGATGCTTCACTTCAAGATTACTGTACACCTTGCACCTTCTTATTGACGATGAAACACAGAAATTGCATCCGAATTTAATAAAAAGCCACAATGGCGACTTAAGTACAACAGGACTGACACTCTCACTTTCTATGATTTGAACCTGTCCTGTGAGTCCAATTTTAGATTCCGATGCTTCATTTCAGATTTACTGTATCCCTTGGACGTTCGTATTGACGATGAAACACAGATTTTGCTTCCGAATTGAATACAAAAGGCACAATGGCCAATTAAGTACAAGAGGACTGAAACTCTAACTTTCGATTATTTGAACCTGTCCTGTGAGTCCAGTTTTAGATTCCGATGCTTCACATCAGGTTAACTGTATCCCATGGACCTTCTAATTGACGATAAATCACGGAAATTGCATCCGAATTTAATACAAAAGGCACAATGCCGACTTAAGTACATGAGGACTGACACTCTAATTTTCTATGATTTGAACTTCTCCTGTGAGTCCAGTTTTGGATTCCGATGCTTCACATCAGGGTTACTGTATCCCCTGGACCTTCTAATTGACGACAAAACACAGAAATTGCATCCGAATTTAATACAAAAGGCACAATGCCGACTTAAGTACAAGAGGACTGACACTCTAACTTTCTATGATTTGAACCTCCCCTGTGAGTCCAGTTTTATATTCCGATGCTTCACTTCTGGTTTACTGTATACCTTGCACATTCTTATTGACGATGAAACACAGAAATTGCATCCGAATATAATACAAAGGCACAATGCCGACTTAAGAACAAGAGGACTGACTCTCTCACTTTCTACGATTTGAACCTATCCCGTGAGTCCAGTTTTAGAGTCCGATGCTTCACTTCAAGATTACTGTACACCTTGCACCTTCTTATTGACGATGAAACACAGAAATTGCATTCGAATTTAATAAAAAGGCACAATGGCGACTTAAGTACAACAGGACTGACACTCTCACTTTCTATGACTTGAACCTGTCCTGTGAGTCCAATTTTAGATTCCGATGCTTCATTTCAGATTTACTGTATCCCTTGGACCTTCGTATTGACGATGAAACACAGAGTTTGCATCCGAATTTAATACAAAAGGCACAATGGCGAATTAAGTACAAGAGGACTGAAACTCTAACTTTCGATTATTTGAACCTGTCCTGTGAGTCCAGTTTTAGATTCCGATGCTTCACATCAGGTTAACTGTATCCCATGGACCTTCTAATTGACGATAAATCACGGAAATTGCATCCGAATTTAATACAAAAGGCACAATGCCGACTTAAGTACATGAGGACTGACACTCTAACTTTCTATTATTTCAACCTCTCCTGTGAGTCCTGTTTTAGATTCCGATGCTTCACTTCAGGTTTACTGTATCACTTGGACCTTCTTATTGACGATGAAACACAGAGTTTACACCCGAATTTAATACAAAAGCACAATGCCGACTTAAGTACAAGAGGACTGACGCTCTAACTTTCGATGATTTGAACCTCCTCTGTGAGTCCAGTTTTATATTCCGATGCTTCACTTCAGGTTTACTGTATACCTTGCACCTTCTTATTGACGAAGAAACACAGATATTGCATCCGAATTTAATACAAAAGGCACAATGCCGACTTAAGTACAAGAGGACTGACACTCTCACTTTCTACGATTTGAACCTCTCCTGTGAGTCCAGTTTTAGAGTCCGATGCTTCACTTCAAGATTACTGTTTACCTTGCACCTTCTTATTGACGATGAAACACAGAAATTGCATCGGAAATTAATACAAAAGGCACAATGCCGACTTAAGTACAAGATGACTGGCACTCTCTCTTTCTACGATTTGAACCTCTCCTGTGAGTCCAATTTTAGATTCCCATGCTTCACTTTAGGTTTACTGTATTCTTTGGACCTTCTTAATGACGATGAAACACAGAAATTGCATTCGAATTTAATAAAAAGGCACAATGGCGACTTAAGTACAACAGGACTGACACTCTCACTTTCTATGATTTGAACCTGTCTTGTGAGTCCAATTTTAGATTCCGATGCTTCATTTCAGATTTACTGTATACCTTGCACCTTCTTATTGACGATGAAACACATAAATTGCATCCCAATTTAATACAAAAGGCACAATGCCGACTTAAGTACAAGAGGACTGACACTCTAACTTTCTATGATTTCAACCTCTCCTGTGAGTCCGGTTTTAGATTCCGATGCTTCACTTCAGGATAACTGTATCCCTTGGACCTTCGTAATGACGATGAAACACAGAAATTGCATACGAATTTAATACAAAAGGCACAATGCCGAATTAAGTAAAACAGGACTGACACTCTCACTTTCTATGATTTGAGCCTCTCCTGTGAGTCCAGTTTTAGATTCCGATGCTTCACTTCTGGTTTACTGTATACCTTGCACATTCCTATTGACGATGAATCACAGAAATTGCATCCGAATTTAATACAAAAGGCACAATGCCGAATTAAGTACAAGAGGACTGACACTCTCACTTTCTATGATTTGAACCTCTCCTGTGCGTCCAGTTTTACAATCCGATGCTTCACTTCAGGTTTACTGTATCCCTTGGACCTTCTTAATGACGATGAAACAAAGAAATTGCATCCGAATTTAATACAAAGGGCACAATGCCGACTTAAGTAAAAGAGGACTGACACTCTCACTTTCTATGATTTGAACCTCTCCTGTGCGTCCAGTTTTAGATTCCGATGCTTCACTTCAGGCCTACTGTATCACTTGGACCTTCTTATTGACGATGAAACACAGAGTTTGCATTCGAATTTAATACAAAAGGCACAATGCCGACTTAAGTACAAGAGAACTGACACTCTCACTTTCTATGATTTGAACCTCTCCTGTGAGTCCAGTTTCAGATTCCGATGCTTCACTTCAAGTTTACTGTATCCCTTGGACCTTCGTATTGACGATGAAACACAGAAATTGCATCCGAATTTAATACAAAATGTACTATGCCGACTTATGTAGAAAAGGAATGACACTCACACTTTCTATGATTTGAACCTCTCCTGTGAGTCCAGTTTTAGATTCCGATGCTTCACTTCAGGTATTTGTATACCTTGCACCTTCTTATTGACGTTGAAACACAGAAATTGCATCGGAATTAAATTCAAATGGCACAATGCCGACTTAGGTACAAGAGGACTGGCACTCTAACTTTTAAGGATTTGAACCTCTTCTGTGAGTCCGGTTTTAGATTCCGTTGCTTCACTTCAGGTTTACTGTATACCTTGGACCTTCTTATTGACGATGAAACACAGAAATTGCATCCGAATTTAATAATAAAGGCACAATGCCGACTTAAGTACAAGAGGACTGACACTCTAACTTTCCATGATTTCAACCTCTCCTGTGAGTCCAGTTTTAGATTCCGATGCTTCACTTCAGGTTTACAGTATCCCTTGGACCTTCTTATTGACGATGAAACACAGAGTTTGCATCCGAATTTAATACAAAGGGCACAATGCCGAATTAAGTAAAACAGGACTGACACTCTCACTTTCTATGATTTGAGCCTCTCCTGTGAGTCCAGTATTAGATTCTGATGCTTCACTTCAGGTTTACTGTATACCTTGCACCTTCTTATTGACGATGAAACACATAAATTGCATCCCAATTTAATACAAAAGGCACAATGCCGACTTAAGTACAAGAGGACTGACACTCTAACTTTCTATGATTTCAACCTCTCCTGTGAGTCCAGTTTTAGATTCCGATGCTTCACTTCAGGTTTACTGTATCACTTGGACCTTCTTACTGACGATGAAACACAGAGTTTACACTCGAATTTAATACAAAAGCACAATGCCGACTTAAGTACAAGAGGACTGACGTTCTAACTTTCGATGATTTGAACCTGTCCTGTGAGTCCAGTTTTCGATTCCGATGCTTCACATCAGGTTTACTGTATCCCATGGACCTTCTAATTGACGACAAAACACAGAAATTGCAGCCTAATTTAATTCAAAAGGCACAATGCCGACTTAAGTACAAGAGGACTGATACTCTAACTTTCTATGATTTTAACCTCCCCTGTGAGTCCAGTTTTATATTCCGATGCTTCACTTCAGATTTACTGTATACCTTGCACCTTCTTATTGACGAAGAAACACAGATATTGCATCCGAATTTAATACAAAAGGCTCAATGCCGACTTAAGTACAAGAGGACTGACACTCTCACATTCTACGATTTGAACCTCTCCTGTGAGTCCAGTTTTAGAGTCCGCTGCTTCACTTCAAGATTACTGTATACCTTGCATCTTCTTATTGACGATGAAACACAGAAATTGCATCGGAATTTAATACAAAAGGCACAATGCCGACTTAAGTACAAGAGGACTGGCACTCTCTCTTTCTACGATTTGAACCTCTCCTGTGAGTCCAGTTTTAGATCCCATGCTTCACTTTAGGTTTACTGTATTCTTTGGACCTTCTTATTGACGATGAAACAAAGAATTTGCATCCGAATGTAATACAAAAGGCACAATGCCGACTTAAGTAAAGGAGGACTGACACTCGCACTTTCTGTGATTTGAACCTCTCCTGGGACTCCAGTTTTAGATTCCGCTGCTTCACGTCAGGATTACTGTATCCCTTGCACCTTCTTATTGACGATGAAACAAAGAGATTGCATCGGAATTAAATTCAAAAGGCACAATGCCGACTTAAGTTCAAGAGGACTGACACTCTCACTTTCTACGATTTGAACCTATCCCGTGAGTCCAGTTGTAGAGTCCGATGCTTCACTTCAAGATTACTGTACACCTTGCACCTTCTTATTGACGATGAAACACAGAAATTGCATCCGAATTTAATAAAAAGCCACAATGGCGACTTAAGTACAACAGGACTGACACTCTCACTTTCTATGATTTGAACCTGTCCTGTGAGTCCAATTTTAGATTCCGATGCTTCATTTCAGATTTACTGTATCCCTTGGACGTTCGTGTTGACGATGAAACACAGATTTTGCTTCCGAATTGAATACAAAAGGCACAATGGCCAATTAAGTACAAGAGGACTGAAACTCTAACTTTCGATTATTTGAACCTGTCCTGTGAGTCCAGTTTTAGATTCCGATGCTTCACATCAGGTTAACTGTATCCCATGGACCTTCTAATTGACGATAAATCACGGAAATTGCATCCGAATTTAATACAAAAGGCACAATGCCGACTTAAGTACATGAGGACTGACACTCTAATTTTCTATGATTTGAACTTCTCCTGTGAGTCCAGTTTTGGATTCCGATGCTTCACATCAGGGTTACTGTATCCCCTGGACCTTCTAATTGACGACAAAACACAGAAATTGCATCCGAATTTAATACAAAAGGCACAATGCCGACTTAAGTACAAGAGGACTGACACTCTAACTTTCTATGATTTGAACCTCCCCTGTGAGTCCAGTTTTATATTCCGATGCTTCACTTCTGGTTTACTGTATACCTTGCACATTCTTATTGACGATGAAACACAGAAATTGCATCCGAATATAATACAAAGGCACAATGCCGACTTAAGAACAAGAGGACTGACTCTCTCACTTTCTACGATTTGAACCTATCCCGTGAGTCCAGTTTTAGAGTCCGATGCTTCACTTCAAGATTACTGTACACCTTGCACCTTCTTATTGACGATGAAACACAGAAATTGCATTCGAATTTAATAAAAAGGCACAATGGCGACTTAAGTACAACAGGACTGACACTCTCACTTTCTATGACTTGAACCTGTCCTGTGAGTCCAATTTTAGATTCCGATGCTTCATTTCAGATTTACTGTATCCCTTGGACCTTCGTATTGACGATGAAACACAGAGTTTGCATCCGAATTTAATACAAAAGGCACAATGGCGAATTAAGTACAAGAGGACTGAAACTCTAACTTTCGATTATTTGAACCTGTCCTGTGAGTCCAGTTTTAGATTCCGATGCTTCACATCAGGTTAACTGTATCCCATGGACCTTCTAATTGACGATAAATCACGGAAATTGCATCCGAATTTAATACAAAAGGCACAATGCCGACTTAAGTACATGAGGACTGACACTCTAACTTTCTATTATTTCAACCTCTCCTGTGAGTCCAGTTTTAGATTCCGATGCTTCACTTCAGGTTTACTGTATCACTTGGACCTTCTTATTGACGATGAAACACAGAGTTTACACCCGAATTTAATACAAAAGCACAATGCCGACTTAAGTACAAGAGGACTGACGCTCTAACTTTCGATGATTTGAACCTCCTCTGTGAGTCCAGTTTTATTTTCCGATGCATCACTTCAGGTTTACTGTATACCTTGCACCTTCTTATTGACGAAGAAACACAGATATTGCATCCGAATTTAATACAAAAGGCACAATGCCGACTTAAGTACAAGAGGACTGACACTCTCACTTTCTACGATTTGAACCTCTCCTGTGAGTCCAGTTTTAGAGTCCGATGCTTCACTTCAAGATTACTGTATACCTTGCACCTTCTTATTGACGATGAAACACAGAAATTGCATCGGAAATTAATACAAAAGGCACAATGCCGACTTAAGTACAAGATGACTGGCACTCTCTCTTTCTACGATTTGAACCTCTCCTGTGAGTCCAATTTTAGATTCCCATGCTTCACTTTAGGTTTACTGTATTCTTTGGACCTTCTTAATGACGATGAAACACAGAAATTGCATACGAATTTAATACAAAAGGCACAATGCCGACTTAAGTAAAAGAGGACTGACACTCGCACTTTCTATGATTTGAACCTCTCCTGCGAGTCCAGTTTTAGATTCCGATGCTTCACGTCAGGTTTACTGTATCCCTTGCACCTTCTTATTGACGATGAAACATAGAGATAGCATCGGAATTAAATTCAAAAGGCACAATGCCGACTTAAGTACAAGAGGACTGACACTCTCACTTTCTACGATTTGAACCTATCCCGTGAGTCCAGTTTTAGAGTCCGATGCTTCACTTCAAGATTACTGTACACCTTGCACCTTCTTATTGACGATGAAACACAGAAATTGCATTCGAATTTAATAAAAAGGCACAATGGCGACTTAAGTACAACAGGACTGACACTCTCACTTTCTATGATTTGAGCCTCTCCTGTGAGTCCAGTTTTAGATTCCGATGCTTCACTTCTGGTTTACTGTATACCTTGCACATTCCTATTGACGATGAATCACAGAAATTGCATCCGAATTTAATACAAAAGGCACAATGCCGAATTAAGTACAAGAGGACTGACACTCTCACTTTCTATGATTTGAACCTCTCCTGTGCGTCCAGTTTTACAATCCGATGCTTCACTTCAGGTTTACTGTATCCCTTGGACCTTCTTAATGACGATGAAACAAAGAAATTGCATCCGAATTTAATACAAAGGGCACAATGCCGACTTAAGTAAAAGAGGACTGACACTCTCACTTTCTATGATTTGAACCTCTCCTGTGCGTCCAGTTTTAGATTCCGATGCTTCACTTCAGGCCTACTGTATCACTTGGACCTTCTTATTGACGATGAAACACAGAGTTTGCATTCGAATTTAATACAAAAGGCACAATGCCGACTTAAGTACAAGAGAACTGACACTCTCACTTTCTATGATTTGAACCTCTCCTGTGAGTCCAGTTTCAGATTCCGATGCTTCACTTCAAGTTTACTGTATCCCTTGGACCTTCGTATTGACGATGAAACACAGAAATTGCATCCGAATTTAATACAAAATGTACTATGCCGACTTATGTAAAAAAGGAATGACACTCACACTTTCTATGATTTGAACCTCTCCTGTGAGTCCAGTTTTAGATTCCGATGCTTCACTTCAGGTATTTGTATACCTTGCACCTTCTTATTGACGTTGAAACACAGAAATTGCATCGGAATTAAATTCAAATGGCACAATGCCGACTTAGGTACAAGAGGACTGGCACTCTAACTTTTAAGGATTTGAACCTCTTCTGTGAGTCCGGTTTTAGATTCCGTTGCTTCACTTCAGGTTTACTGTATACCTTGGACCTTCTTATTGACGATGAAACACAGAAATTGCATCCGAATTTAATAATAAAGGCACAATGCCGACTTAAGTACAAGAGGACTGACACTCTAACTTTCCATGATTTCAACCTCTCCTGTGAGTCCAGTTTTAGATTCCGATGCTTCACTTCAGGTTTACAGTATCCCTTGGACCTTCTTATTGACGATGAAACACAGAGTTTGCATCCGAATTTAATACAAAGGGCACAATGCCGAATTAAGTAAAACAGGACTGACACTCTCACTTTCTATGATTTGAGCCTCTCCTGTGAGTCCAGTATTAGATTCTGATGCTTCACTTCAGGTTTACTGTATACCTTGCACCTTCTTATTGACGATGAAACACATAAATTGCATCCCAATTTAATACAAAAGGCACAATGCCGACTTAAGTACAAGAGGACTGACACTCTAACTTTCTATGATTTCAACCTCTCCTGTGAGTCCAGTTTTAGATTCCGATGCTTCACTTCAGGTTTACTGTATCACTTGGACCTTCTTATTGACGATGAAACACAGAGTTTACACTCGAATTTAATACAAAAGCACAATGCCGACTTAAGTACAAGAGGACTGACGTTCTAACTTTCGATGATTTGAACCTGTCCTGTGAGTCCAGTTTTCGATTCCGATGCTTCACATCAGGTTTACTGTATCCCATGGACCTTCTAATTGACGACAAAACACAGAAATTGCAGCCTAATTTAATACAAAAGGCACAATGCCGACTTAAGTACAAGAGGACTGATACTCTAACTTTCTATGATTTTAACCTCCCCTGTGAGTCCAGTTTTATATTCCGATGCTTCACTTCAGATTTCCTGTATACCTTGCACCTTCTTATTGACGAAGAAACACAGATATTGCATCCGAATTTAATACAAAAGGCACAATGCCGACTTAAGTACAAGAGGACTGACACTCTCACATTCTACGATTTGAACCTCTCCTGTGAGTCCAGTTTTAGAGTCCGCTGCTTCACTTCAAGATTACTGTATACCTTGCATCTTCTTATTGACGATGAAACACAGAAATTGCATCGGAATTTAATACAAAAGGCACAATGCCGACTTAAGTACAAGAGGACTGGCACTCTCCCTTTCTACGATTTGAACCTCTCCTGTGAGTCCAGTTTTAGATCCCATGCTTCACTTTAGGTTTACTGTATTCTTTGGACCTTCTTATTGACGATGAAACAAAGAATTTGCATCCGAATGTAATACAAAAGGCACAATGCCGACTTAAGTAAAGGAGGACTGACACTCGCACTTTCTGTGATTTGAACCTCTCCTGGGACTCCAGTTTTAGATTCCGCTGCTTCACGTCAGGATTACTGTATCCCTTGCACCTTCTTATTGACGATGAGACAAAGAGATTGCATCGGAATTAAATTCAAAAAGGCACAATGCCGACTTAAGTTCAAGAGGACTGACACTCTCACTTCCTACGATTTGAACCTATCCCGTGAGTCCAGTTGTAGAGTCCGATGCTTCACTTCAAGATTACTGTACACCTTGCACCTTCTTATTGACGATGAAACACAGAAATTGCATCCGAATTTAATAAAAAGCCACAATGGCGACTTAAGTACAACAGGACTGACACTCTCACTTTCTATGATTTGAACCTGTCCTGTGAGTCCAATTTTAGATTCCGATGCTTCATTTCAGATTTACTGTATCCCTTGGACGTTCGTATTGACGATGAAACACAGATTTTGCTTCCGAATTGAATACAAAAGGCACAATGGCCAATTAAGTACAAGAGGACTTAAACTCTAACTTTCGATTATTTGAACCTGTCCTGTGAGTCCAGTTTTAGATTCCGATGCTTCACATCAGGTTAACTGTATCCCATGGACCTTCTAATTGACGATAAATCACGGAAATTGCATCCGAATTTAATACAAAAGGCACAATGCCGACTTAAGTACATGAGGACTGACACTCTAACTTTCTATTATTTCAACCTCTCCTGTGAGTCCAGTTTTAGATTCCGATGCTTCACTTCAGGTTTACTGTATCACTTGGACCTTCTTATTGACGATGAAACACAGAGTTTACACCCGAATTTAATACAAAAGCACAATGCCGACTTAAGTACAAGAGGACTGACGCTCTAACTTTCGATGATTTGAACCTCCTCTGTGAGTCCAGTTTTATATTCCGATGCTTCACTTCAGGTTTACTGTATACCTTGCACCTTCTTATTGACGAAGAAACACAGATATTGCATCCGAATTTAATACAAAAGGCACAATGCCGACTTAAGTACAAGAGGACTGACACTCTCACTTTCTACGATTTGAACCTCTCCTGTGAGTCCAATTTTAGATTCCGATGCTTCATTTCAGATTTACTGTATACCTTGCACCTTCTTATTGACGATGAAACACATAAATTGCATCCCAATTTAATACAAAAGGCACAATGCCGACTTAAGTACAAGAGGACTGACACTCTCACATTCTATGATTTGAACCGCTCCTGTGAGTCCAGTTTTAGATTCCGATGCTTCACTTCAGGTTTTCTGTATCCCTTGGACCTTCTTATTGACGATGAAACACAGAAATTGCATCCGAATTTAATGCAAAAGGCACAATGCAGACTTAAATACAAGAGGACTGACTCTCTAACTCTTCATGATTTGAATCTCTCCTGTGAGTTCAGTTTTAGTTTCCGATGCTTCACTTCAGGTTTACTGTATACCCTTGAACCATCTTACTGACGAAGAAACACAGAAATTGCATCCGAATTTAATGAAAAGGCAAAATGCCGACTTAAGTACAAGAGGACTGACATGCTCACTTTCCATGATTTAAACCTCTCCTGTGAAACCAGTTTTAGATTCCGATGCTTCACTTCAGGTTTACTGTAACCCTTGGACCTTCTTATTGACGATGAAACACAGAAATTGCATCCGAATTTATAAAAAAAGGCACAATGCCGACTTAAGTAAAAGAGGACTGACACTCTAACACTCAATGATTTGAACCTCTCCTGTGAGTCCAGATTTAGATTCCAATGCTTCACTTCCGGTTTACTGTATCCCTTGGACCTTCTTATTGACGATGAAACACAGAAATTGCATCCGAATTTAATGCAAAAGGCACAATGCCGACTTAAGTACAAGAGGACTGACACTCTAACTTTCTATGACTTGAACCTGTCCTGTGAGTCCAATTTTAGATTCCGATGCTTCATTTCAGATTTACTGTATCCCTTGGACCTTCGTATTGACGATGAAACACAGAGTTTGCATCCGAATTTAATACAAAAGGCACAATGGCGAATTAAGTACAAGAGGACTGAAACTCTAACTTTCGATTATTTGAACCTGTCCTGTGAGTCCAGTTTTAGATTCCGATGCTTCACATCATGTTAACTGCATTACATGGACCTTCTAATTGACGATAAAACACGGAAATTGCATCCGAATTTAATACAAAAGGCACAATGCCGACTTAAGTACATGAGGACTGACACTCTTATTTTCTTTAAATTGAACCTCTCCTGTGAGTCCTGTTTTAGATTCCGATGCTTCACTTGACGTTTACTGTATACCTTGCACCTTCGTATTGACGATGATACACAGAAATTGCATCCGAATTTAATACAAAAGGCACAATGCCGAATTAAGTAAAACAGGACTGACACTCTCACTTTCTATGATTTGAGCCTCTCCTGTGAGTCCAGTTTTAGATTCCGATGCTTCACTTCTGGTTTACTGTATACCTTGCACATTCCTATTGACGATGAATCACAGAAATTGCATCCGAATTTAATACAAAAGGCACAATGCCGAATTAAGTACAAGAGGACTGACACTCTCACTTTCTATGATTTGAACCTCTCCTGTGCGTCCAGTTTTACAATCCGATGCTTCACTTCAGGTTTACTGTATCCCTTGGACCTTCTTAATGACGATGAAACAAAGAAATTGCATCCGAATTTAATACAAAGGGCACAATGCCGACTTAAGTAAAAGAGGACTGACACTCTCACTTTCTATGATTTGAACCTCTCCTGTGCGTCCAGTTTTAGATTCCGATGCTTCACTTCAGGCCTACTGTATCACTTGGACCTTCTTATTGACGATGAAACACAGAGTTTGCATTCGAATTTAATACAAAAGGCACAATGCCGACTTAAGTACAAGAGAACTGACACTCTCACTTTCTATGATTTGAACCTCTCCTGTGAGTCCAGTTTCAGATTCCGATGCTTCACTTCAAGTTTACTGTATCCCTTGGACCTTCGTATTGACGATGAAACACAGAAATTGCATCCGAATTTAATACAAAATGTACTATGCCGACTTATGTAAAAAAGGAATGACACTCACACTTTCTATGATTTGAACCTCTCCTGTGAGTCCAGTTTTAGATTCCGATGCTTCACTTCAGGTATTTGTATACCTTGCACCTTCTTATTGACGTTGAAACACAGAAATTGCATCGGAATTAAATTCAAATGGCACAATGCCGACTTAGGTACAAGAGGACTGGCACTCTAACTTTTAAGGATTTGAACCTCTTCTGTGAGTCCGGTTTTAGATTCCGTTGCTTCACTTCAGGTTTACTGTATACCTTGGACCTTCTTATTGACGATGAAACACAGAAATTGCATCCGAATTTAATAATAAAGGCACAATGCCGACTTAAGTACAAGAGGACTGACACTCTAACTTTCCATGATTTCAACCTCTCCTGTGAGTCCAGTTTCAGATTCCGATGCTTCACTTCAGGTTTACAGTATCCCTTGGACCTTCTTATTGACGATGAAACACAGAGATTGAATCCGAATTTAGTAAAAAAGGCACAATGCCGACTTAAGTAAAAGAGGACTAACACTCACTGTTTCTATGATTTGAACCTCTCCTGTGAGTCCTGTTTTAGATTCCGATGCTTCACTTCAGGTTTACTGTATCACTTGGACCTTCTTATTGACGATGAAATACAGAAATTGCATCCGAATTTAATACAAAAGGCACAATGCCGACTTAAGTAAAAGATGACTGACAATCTCTCTTTCTATGATTTGAATCTTTCCTGTGAGTCCAGTTTCATATTCCGATGCTTCACTTCAGGTTTACTCTATACCGTGCACCTTCTTATTGACGATGAAACACAAAAATTACATCGGAATAAAATTCAGAATGCACAATGCCGACTTAAGTACATGAGGACTGACACTCTAACTCCCTATGATTTGAACCTCTCCTGTGAGTCCAGTTTTAGATTCCGATGCTTCAATTCAGGTTTACTGTATACCTTGCATCTTCCTATTGACGATGAAACACAGAAATTGCATCGGAATTCAATTTAATAGGCACAATGCCGACTTAAGTACAAGAGGACTGACACACTAACTTTCTATGATATGAACGTCTCCTGTGAGTTCAGTTTTAGATTCCTATGCTTTACTTCAGCTTTACTGTATTCCTTGGACAATTGTATTGACGATGAAACACAGAAATAGCATCCGAATTTAATACAAAAGGCACAATGCCGACTTAAGTACAAGAGGACTGACACTCTCACATTCTATGATTTGAACCGCTCCTGTGAGTCCAGTTTTAGATTCCGATGCTTCACTTCAGGTTTTCTGTATCCCTTGGACCTTCTTATTGACGATGAAACACAGAAATTGCATCCGAATTTAATGCAAAAGGCACAATGCCGACTTAAGTACAAGAGGACTGACTCTCTAACTCTTCATGATTTGAACCTCTCCGGTGAGTCCAGTTTGAGATTCCGATGCTTCACTTCAGGTTTACTGTATACCTTGCACCTTCTTATTGACGATGAAACACAGAAATTGCATCCCAATTTAAGACAAAAGGCACAATGCCGACTTAAGTACAAGAGGACTGACACTCTAACTTTCTATGATTTGCACCTTTCCTGTGAGTCCAGTTTTAGATTCCGATGCTTCACTTTAGGTTTACTGTATTCCTTGGACCTTCTTATTGACGATGAAACACAGAATTTGCATCCGAAGGTAATACAAAGGGCACAATGCCGACTTAAGTAAAGGAGGACTGACACTCGCACTTTCTATGATTTGAACCTCTCCTGGGAGTACAGTTTTAGATTCCGATGCTTCACGTCAGGTTTACTGTATCCCTTGCACCTTCTTATTGACGATGAAACAAAGACATTGCATCGGAATTAAATTCAAAAGGCACAATGCCGACATAAATACAACAGGACTGACACTCTCACTTTCTACGATTTGAACCTATCCTGTGATTCCAGTTTTAGAGTCCGATGCTTCACTTCAAGTTTACTGTACACCTTGCACCTTCTTATTGACGATGAAACACAGAAATTGCATCCGAACTTAATAAAAAGGCACAATGCCGACTTAAGTACAAGAGGACTGACACTCTCACTTTCTATGATTTGAACCTGTCTTGTGAGTCCAATTTTAGATTCCGATGCTTCATTTCAGATTTACTGTATACCTTGCACCTTCTTATTGACGATGAAACACATAAATTGCATCCCAATTTAATACAAAAGGCACAATGCCGACTTAAGTACAAGAGGACTGACACTCTAACTTTCTATGATTTCAACCTCTCCTGTGAGTCCGGTTTTAGATTCCGATGCTTCACTTCAGGATAACTGTATCCCTTGGACCTTCGTAATGACGATGAAACACAGAAATTGCATACGAATTTAATACAAAAGGCACAATGCCGAATTAAGTAAAACAGGACTGACACTCTCACTTTCTATGATTTGAGCCTCTCCTGTGAGTCCAGTTTTAGATTCCGATGCTTCACTTCTGGTTTACTGTATACCTTGCACATTCCTATTGACGATGAATCACAGAAATTGCATCCGAATTTAATACAAAAGGCACAATGCCGAATTAAGTACAAGAGGACTGACACTCTCACTTTCTATGATTTGAACCTCTCCTGTGCGTCCAGTTTTACAATCCGATGCTTCACTTCAGGTTTACTGTATCCCTTGGACCTTCTTAATGACGATGAAACAAAGAAATTGCATCCGAATTTAATACAAAGGGCACAATGCCGACTTAAGTAAAAGAGGACTGACACTCTCACTTTCTATGATTTGAACCTCTCCTGTGCGTCCAGTTTTAGATTCCGATGCTTCACTTCAGGCCTACTGTATCACTTGGACCTTCTTATTGACGATGAAACACAGAGTTTGCATTCGAATTTAATACAAAAGGCACAATGCCGACTTAAGTACAAGAGAACTGACACTCTCACTTTCTATGATTTGAACCTCTCCTGTGAGTCCAGTTTCAGATTCCGATGCTTCACTTCAAGTTTACTGTATCCCTTGGACCTTCGTATTGACGATGAAACACAGAAATTGCATCCGAATTTAATACAAAATGTACTATGCCGACTTATGTAAAAAAGGAATGACACTCACACTTTCTATGATTTGAACCTCTCCTGTGAGTCCAGTTTTAGATTCCGATGCTTCACTTCAGGTATTTGTATACCTTGCACCTTCTTATTGACGTTGAAACACAGAAATTGCATCGGAATTAAATTCAAATGGCACAATGCCGACTTAGGTACAAGAGGACTGGCACTCTAACTTTTAAGGATTTGAACCTCTTCTGTGAGTCCGGTTTTAGATTCCGTTGCTTCACTTCAGGTTTACTGTATACCTTGGACCTTCTTATTGACGATGAAACACAGAAATTGCATCCGAATTTAATAATAAAGGCACAATGCCGACTTAAGTACAAGAGGACTGACACTCTAACTTTCCATGATTTCAACCTCTCCTGTGAGTCCAGTTTTAGATTCCGATGCTTCACTTCAGGTTTACAGTATCCCTTGGACCTTCTTATTGACGATGAAACACAGAGATTGAATCCGAATTTAGTAAAAAAGGCACAATGCCGACTTAAGTAAAAGAGGACTAACACTCACTGTTTCTATGATTTGAACCTCTCCTGTGAGTCCTGTTTTAGATTCCGATGCTTCACTTCAGGTTTACTGTATCACTTGGACCTTGTTATTGACGATGAAATACAGAAATTGCATCCGAATTTAATACAAAAGGCACAATGCCGACTTAAGTAAAAGATGACTGACAATCTCTCTTTCTATGATTTGAATCTTTCCTGTGAGTCCAGTTTCATATTCCGATGCTTCACTTCAGGTTTACTCTATACCGTGCACCTTCTTATTGACGATGAAACACAAAAATTACATCGGAATAAAATTCAGAATGCACAATGCCGACTTAAGTACATGAGGACTGACACTCTAACTCCCTGTGATTTGAACCTCTCCTGTGAGTCCAGTTTTAGATTCCGATGCTTCAATTCAGGTTTACTGTATACCTTGCATCTTCCTATTGACGATGAAACACAGAAATTGCATCGGAATTCAATTTAATAGGCACAATGCCGACTTAAGTACAAGAGGACTGACACACTAACTTTCTATGATATGAACGTCTCCTGTGAGTTCAGTTTTAGATTCCTATGCTTTACTTCAGCTTTACTGTATTCCTTGGACAATTGTATTGACGATGAAACACAGAAATAGCATCCGAATTTAATACAAAAGGCACAATGCCGACTTAAGTACAAGAGGACTGACACTCTCACATTCTATGATTTGAACCGCTCCTGTGAGTCCAGTTTTAGATTCCGATGCTTCACTTCAGGTTTTCTGTATCCCTTGGACCTTCTTATTGACGATGAAACACAGAAATTGCATCCGAATTTAATGCAAAAGGCACAATGCCGACTTAAGTACAAGAGGACTGACTCTCTAACTCTTCATGATTTGAATCTCTCCTGTGAGTCCAGTTTTAGTTTCCGATGCTTCACTTCAGGTTTACTGTATACCCTTGAACCATCTTACTGACGAAGAAACACAGAAATTGCATCCGAATTTAATGAAAAGGCAAAATGCCGACTTAAGTACAAGAGGACTGACATGCTCACTTTCCATGATTTAAACCTCTCCTGTGAAACCAGTTTTAGATTCCGATGCTTCACTTCAGGTTTACTGTAACCCTTGGACCTTCTTATTGACGATGAAACACAGAAATTGCATCCGAATTTATAAAAAAAGGCACAATGCCGACTTAAGTAAAAGAGGACTGACACTCTAACACTCAATGATTTGAACCTCTCCTGTGAGTACAGATTTAGATTCCAATGCTTCACTTCCGGTTTACTGTATCCCTTGGACCTTCTTATTGACGATGAAACACAGAAATTGCATCCGAATTTAATGCAAAAGGCACAATGCCGACTTAAGTACAAGAGGACTGACACTCTAACTTTCTATGATTTGAACCTCCCCTGTGAGTCCAGTTTTATATTCCGATGCTTCACTTCTGGTTTACTGTATACCTTGCACATTCTTATTGACGATGAAACACAGAAATTGCATCCGAATATAATACAAAGGCACAATGCCGACTTAAGAACAAGAGGACTGACTCTCTCACTTTCTACGATTTGAACCTATCCCGTGAGTCCAGTTTTAGAGTCCGATGCTTCACTTCAAGATTACTGTACACCTTGCACCTTCTTATTGACGATGAAACACAGAAATTGCATTCGAATTTAATAAAAAGGCACAATGGCGACTTAAGTACAACAGGACTGACACTCTCACTTTCTATGACTTGAACCTGTCCTGTGAGTCCAATTTTAGATTCCGATGCTTCATTTCAGATTTACTGTATCCCTTGGACCTTCGTATTGACGATGAAACACAGAGTTTGCATCCGAATTTAATACAAAAGGCACAATGGCGAATTAAGTACAAGAGGACTGAAACTCTAACTTTCGATTATTTGAACCTGTCCTGTGAGTCCAGTTTTAGATTCCGATGCTTCACATCATGTTAACTGCATTACATGGACCTTCTAATTGACGATAAAACACGGAAATTGCATCCGAATTTAATACAAAAGGCACAATGCCGACTTAAGTACATGAGGACTGACACTCTTATTTTCTTTAAATTGAACCTCTCCTGTGAGTCCTGTTTTAGATTCCGATGCTTCACTTGAAGTTTACTGTATACCTTGCACCTTCGTATTGACGATGATACACAGAAATTGCATCCGAATTTAATACAAAGGGCACAATGCCGACTTAAGTACAAGAGGACTGACACTCTCACTTTCTATCTCTCCTTTGAGTCCAGTTTTAGATTCCAAAGCCTCACTTCAGGTTTACTGTTTCCCTTTGACCTTCTTATTGACGATGAAACACAGAAATTGCATCCGAATTTAATACAAAGGCACAATGCCGACTTAAGAACAAGAGGACTGACACTCTCACTTTCTACCTCTCCTTTGAGTCCAGTTTTAGATTCCGAAGCATCACTTTAGGTTTACTGTATCCCTTGGACCTTCTTATTGAGGATGAAACACAGAAATTGCATCCGAATTTAATACAAAAGGCACAATGCCGAATTAAGGAAAAAAGGACTGACACTCTCACTTTCTATGATTTGAACCTCTCCGGTGAGTCCAGTTTGAGATTCCGATGCTTCACTTCAGGTTTACTGTATACCTTGCACCTTCTTATTGACGATGAAACACAGAAATTGCATCCCAATTTAAGACAAAAGGCACAATGGCGACTTAAGTACAAGAGGACTGACACTCTAACTTTCTATGATTTGCACCTTTCCTGTGAGTCCAGTTTTAGATTCCGATGCTTCACTTCAGGATAACTGTATCCCTTGGACCTTCGTAATGACGATGAAACACAGAAATTGCATACGAATTTAATACAAAAGGCACAATGCCGAATTAAGTAAAACAGGACTGACACTCTCACTTTCTATGATTTGAGCCTCTCCTGTGAGTCCAGTTTTAGATTCCGATGCTTCACTTCTGGTTTACTGTATACCTTGCACATTCCTATTGACGATGAATCACAGAAATTGCATCCGAATTTAATACAAAAGGCACAATGCCGAATTAAGTACAAGAGGACTGACACTCTCACTTTCTATGATTTGAACCTATCCCGTGAGTCCAGTTGTAAAGTCCGATGCTTCACTTCAGGTTTACTGTATCACATGGACCTTCTTAATGACGATGAAACAAAGAAATTGCATCCGAATTTAATACAAAGGGCACAATGCCGACTTAAGTAAAAGAGGACTGACACTCTCACTTTCTATGATTTGAACCTCTCCTGTGCGTCCAGTTTTAGATTCCGATGCTTCACTTCAGGCCTACTGTATCACGTGGACCTTCTTATTGACGATGAAACACAGAAATTGCATACGAATTTAATACAAAAGGCACAATGCCGAATTAAGTAAAACAGGACTGACACTCTCACTTTCTACGATTTGAACCTCTCCTGTGAGTCCAGTTTTAGATTCCGATGCTTCACTTCAGGTTTACTGTATACCTTGGACCTTCGTGTTGACGATGAGACACAGAAATCGCATCCGAATTTAATACAAATGGCACAATGCCGACTTAAGTAAAAGATGACTTAAACTCTCACTTTCTATGATTTGAACCTTTCCTGTGAGTCCAGTTTTAGATTCCGATGCTTCACTTCAGGTTTACTGTATCACATGGACCTTCTTATTGACGATGAAACACAGAGTTTGCATTCGAATTTAATACGAAAGGCACAATGCCGACTTAAGTACAAGAGGACTGACACTCTCACTTTCAATGATTTGAACCTCTTCTGTGAGTCCAGTCTTAGATTCCGATGCTTCACTTCAGGATAACTGTATCCCTTGGACCTTCGTAATGACGATGAAACACAGAAATTGCATACGAATTTAATACAAAAGGCACAATGCCGAATTAAGTAAAACAGGACTGACACTCCCACTTTCTATGATTTGAGCCTCTCCTGTGAGTCCAGTATTAGATTCTGATGCTTCACTTCAGGTTTACTGTATACCTTGCACCTTCTTATTGACGATGAAACACATAAATTGCATCCCAATTTAATACAAAAGGCACAATGCCGACTTAAGTACAAGAGGACTGACACTCTAACTTTCTATGATTTCAACCTCTCCTGTGAGTCCAGTTTTAGATTCCGATGCTTCACTTCAGGTTTACTGTATCACTTGGACCTTCTTATTGACGATGAAACACAGAGTTTACACTCGAATTTAATACAAAAGCACAATGCCGACTTAAGTACAAGAGGACTGACGTTCTAACTTTCGATGATTTGAACCTGTCCTGTGAGTCCAGTTTTCGATTCCGATGCTTCACATCAGGTTTACTGTATCCCATGGACCTTCTAATTGACGACAAAACACAGAAATTGCAGCCTAATTTAATACAAATGGCACAATGCCGACTTAAGTAAAAGATGACTTAAACTCTCACTTTCTATGATTTGAACCTTTCCTGTGAGTCCAGTTTTAGATTCGATGCTTCACTTCAGGTTTACTGTATCACATGGACCTTCTTATTGACGATGAAACACAGAGTTTGCATTCGAATTTAATACGAAAGGCACAATGCCGACTTAAGTACAAGAGGACTGACACTCTCACTTTCAATGATTTGAACCTCTTCTGTGAGTCCAGTCTTAGATTCCGATGCTTCACTTCAGGATTACTGTATCCCTTGGACCTTCGTAATGACGATGAAACACAGAAATTGCATACGAATTTAATACAAAAGGCACAATGCCGAATTAAGTAAAACAGGACTGACACTCCCACTTTCTATGATTTGAGCCTCTCCTGTGAGTCCAGTATTAGATTCTGATGCTTCACTTCAGGTTTACTGTATACCTTGCACCTTCTTATTGACGATGAAACACATAAATTGCATCCCAATTTAATACAAAAGGCACAATGCCGACTTAAGTACAAGAGGACTGACACTCTAACTTTCTATGATTTCAACCTCTCCTGTGAGTCCAGTTTTAGATTCCGATGCTTCACTTCAGGTTTACTGTATCACTTGGACCTTCTTATTGACGATGAAACACAGAGTTTACACTCGAATTTAATACAAAAGCACAATGCCGACTTAAGTACAAGAGGACTGACGTTCTAACTTTCGATGATTTGAACCTGTCCTGTGAGTCCAGTTTTCGATTCCGATGCTTCACATCAGGTTTACTGTATCCCATGGACCTTCTAATTGACGACAAAACACAGAAATTGCAGCCTAATTTAATACAAAAGGCACAATGCCGACTTAAGTACAAGAGGACTGATACTCTAACTTTCTATGATTTTAACCTCCCCTGTGAGTCCAGTTTTATATTCCGATGCTTCACTTCAGATTTACTGTATACCTTGCACCTTCTTATTGACGAAGAAACACAGATATTGCATCCGAATTTAATACAAAAGGCACAATGCCGACTTAAGTACAAGAGGACTGACACTCTCACATTCTACGATTTGAACCTCTCCTGTGAGTCCAGTTTTAGAGTCCGCTGCTTCACTTAAAGATTACTGTATACCTTGCATCTTCTTATTGACGATGAAACACAGAAATTGCATCGGAATTTAATACAAAAGGCACAATGCCGACTTAAGTACAAGAGGACTGGCACTCTCTCTTTCTACGATTTGAACCTCTCCTGTGAGTCCAGTTTTAGATCCCATGCTTCACTTTAGGTTTACTGTATTCTTTGGACCTTCTTATTGACGATGAAACAAAGAATTTGCATCTGAATGTAATACAAAAGGCACAATGCCGACTTAAGTAAAGGAGGACTGACACTCGCACTTTCTGTGATTTGAACCTCTCCTGGGACTCCAGTTTTAGATTCCGCTGCTTCACGTCAGGATTACTGTATCCCTTGCACCTTCTTATTGACGATGAAACAAAGAGATTGCATCGGAATTAAATTCAAAAGGCACAATGCCGACTTAAGTTCAAGAGGACTGACACTCTCACTTTCTACGATTTGAACCTATCCCGTGAGTCCAGTTGTAGAGTCCGATGCTTCACTTCAAGATTACTGTACACCTTGCACCTTCTTATTGACGATGAAACACAGAAATTGCATCCGAATTTAATAAAAAGCCACAATGGCGACTTAAGTACAACAGGACTGACACTCTCACTTTCTATGATTTGAACCTGTCCTGTGAGTCCAATTTTAGATTCCGATGCTTCATTTCAGATTTACTGTATCCCTTGGACGTTCGTATTGACGATGAAACACAGATTTTGCTTCCGAATTGAATACAAAAGGCACAATGGCCAATTAAGTACAAGAGGACTGAAACTCTAACTTTCGATTATTTGAACCTGTCCTGTGAGTCCAGTTTTAGATTCCGATGCTTCACATCAGGTTAACTGTATCCCATGGACCTTCTAATTGACGATAAATCACGGAAATTGCATCCGAATTTAATACAAAAGGCACAATGCCGACTTAAGTACATGAGGACTGACACTCTAATTTTCTATGATTTGAACTTCTCCTGTGAGTCCAGTTTTGGATTCCGATGCTTCACATCAGGGTTACTGTATCCCCTGGACCTTCTAATTGACGACAAAACACAGAAATTGCATCCGAATTTAATACAAAAGGCACAATGCCGACTTAAGTACAAGAGGACTGACACTCTAACTTTCTATGATTTGAACCTCCCCTGTGAGTCCAGTTTTATATTCCGATGCTTCACTTCTGGTTTACTGTATACCTTGCACATTCTTATTGACGATGAAACACAGAAATTGCATCCGAATATAATACAAAGGCACAATGCCGACTTAAGAACAAGAGGACTGACTCTCTCACTTTCTACGATTTGAACCTATCCCGTGAGTCAAGTTTTAGAGTCCGATGCTTCACTTCAAGATTACTGTACACCTTGCACCTTCTTATTGACGATGAAACACAGAAATTGCATTCGAATTTAATAAAAAGGCACAATGGCGACTTAAGTACAACAGGACTGACACTCTCACTTTCTATGACTTGAACCTGTCCTGTGAGTCCAATTTTAGATTCCGATGCTTCATTTCAGATTTACTGTATACCTTGCACCTTCTTATTGACGATGAAACACATAAATTGCATCCCAATTTAATACAAAAGGCACAATGCCGACTTAAGTACAAGAGGACTGACACTCTCACATTCTATGATTTGAACCGCTCCTGTGAGTCCAGTTTTAGATTCCGATGCTTCACTTCAGGTTTTCTGTATCCCTTGGACCTTCTTATTGACGATGAAACACAGAAATTGCATCCGAATTTAATGCAAAAGGCACAATGCCGACTTAAGTACAAGAGGACTGACTCTCTAACTCTTCATGATTTGAATCTCTCCTGTGAGTCCAGTTTTAGTTTCCGATGCTTCACTTCAGGTTTACTGTATACCCTTGAACCATCTTACTGACGAAGAAACACAGAAATTGCATCCGAATTTAATGAAAAGGCAAAATGCCGACTTAAGTACAAGAGGACTGATATGCTCACTTTCCATGATTTAAACCTCTCCTGTGAAACCAGTTTTAGATTCCGATGCTTCACTTCAGGTTTACTGTAACCCTTGGACCTTCTTATTGACGATGAAACACAGAAATTGCATCCGAATTTATAAAAAAAGGCACAATGCCGACTTAAGTAAAAGAGGACTGACACTCTAACACTCAATGATTTGAACCTCTCCTGTGAGTCCAGATTTAGATTCCAATGCTTCACTTCCGGTTTACTGTATCCCTTGGACCTTCTTATTGACGATGAAACACAGAAATTGCATCCGAATTTAATGCAAAAGGCACAATGCCGACTTAAGTACAAGAGGACTGACACTCTAACTTTCTATGATTTGAACCTCCCCTGTGAGTCCAGTTTTATATTCCGATGCTTCACTTCTGGTTTACTGTATACCTTGCACATTCTTATTGACGATGAAACACAGAAATTGCATCCGAATATAATACAAAGGCACAATGCCGACTTAAGAACAAGAGGACTGACTCTCTCACTTTCTACGATTTGAACCTATCCCGTGAGTCCAGTTTTAGAGTCCGATGCTTCACTTCAAGATTACTGTACACCTTGCACCTTCTTATTGACGATGAAACACAGAAATTGCATTCGAATTTAATAAAAAGGCACAATGGCGACTTAAGTACAACAGGACTGACACTCTCACTTTCTATGACTTGAACCTTTCCTGTGAGTCCAATTTTAGATTCCGATGCTTCATTTCAGATTTACTGTATCCCTTGGACCTTCGTATTGACGATGAAACACAGAGTTTGCATCCGAATTTAATACAAAAGGCACAATGGCGAATTAAGTACAAGAGGACTGAAACTCTAACTTTCGATTATTTGAACCTCTCCTGTGCGTCCAGTTTTAGATTCCGATGCTTCACTTCAGGCCTACTGTATCACTTGGACCTTCTTATTGACGATGAAACACAGAAATTGCATACGAATTTAATACAAAAGGCACAATGCCGAATTAAGTAAAACAGGACTGACACTCTCACTTTCTACGATTTGAACCTCTCCTGTGAGTCCAGTTTTAGATTCCGATGCTTCACTTCAGGTTTACTGTATACCTTGGACCTTCGTGTTGACGATGAGACACAGAAATCGCATCCGAATTTAATACAAATGGCACAATGCCGACTTAAGTAAAAGATGACTTAAACTCTCACTTTCTATGATTTGAACCTTTCCTGTGAGTCCAGTTTTAGATTCCGATGCTTCACTTCAGGTTTACTGTATCACATGGACCTTCTTATTGACGATGAAACACAGAGTTTGCATTCGAATTTAATACGAAAGGCACAATGCCGACTTAAGTACAAGAGGACTGACACTCTCACTTTCAATGATTTGAACCTCTTCTGTGAGTCCAGTCTTAGATTCCGATGCTTCACTTCAGGATTACTGTATCCCTTGGACCTTCGTAATGACGATGAAACACAGAAATTGCATACGAATTTAATACAAAAGGCACAATGCCGAATTAAGTAAAACAGGACTGACACTCTCACTTTCTATAATTTGAGCCTCTCCTGTGAGTCCAGTATTAGATTCTGATGCTTCACTTCAGGTTTACTGTATACCTTGCACCTTCTTATTGACGATGAAACACATAAATTGCATCCCAATTTAATACAAAAGGCACAATGCCGACTTAAGTACAAGAGGACTGACACTCTAACTTTCTATGATTTCAACCTCTCCTGTGAGTCCAGTTTTAGATTCCGATGCTTCACTTCAGGTTTACTGTATCACTTGGACCTTCTTATTGACGATGAAACACAGAGTTTACACTCGAATTTAATACAAAAGCACAATGCCGACTTAAGTACAAGAGGACTGACGTTCTAACTTTCGATGATTTGAACCTGTCCTGTGAGTCCAGTTTTCGATTCCGATGCTTCACATCAGGTTTACTGTATCCCATGGACCTTCTAATTGACGACAAAACACAGAAATTGCAGCCTAATTTAATACAAAAGGCACAATGCCGACTTAAGTACAAGAGGACTGATACTCTAACTTTCTATGATTTTAACCTCCCCTGTGAGTCCAGTTTTATATTCCGATGCTTCACTTCAGATTTACTGTATACCTTGCACCTTCTTATTGACGAAGAAACACAGATATTGCATCCGAATTTAATACAAAAGGCACAATGCCGACTTAAGTACAAGAGGACTGACACTCTCACATTCTACGATTTGAACCTCTCCTGTGAGTCCAGTTTTAGAGTCCGCTGCTTCACTTAAAGATTACTGTATACCTTGCATCTTCTTATTGACGATGAAACACAGAAATTGCATCGGAATTTAATACAAAAGGCACAATGCCGACTTAAGTACAAGAGGACTGGCACTCTCTCTTTCTACGATTTGAACCTCTCCTGTGAGTCCAGTTTTAGATCCCATGCTTCACTTTAGGTTTACTGTATTCTTTGGACCTTCTTATTGACGATGAAACAAAGAATTTGCATCCGAATGTAATACAAAAGGCACAATGCCGACTTAAGTAAAGGAGGACTGACACTCGCACTTTCTGTGATTTGAACCTCTCCTGGGACTCCAGTTTTAGATTCCGCTGCTTCACGTCAGGATTACTGTATCCCTTGCACCTTCTTATTGACGATGAAACAAAGAGATTGCATCGGAATTAAATTCAAAAGGCACAATGCCGACTTAAGTTCAAGAGGACTGACACTCTCACTTTCTACGATTTGAACCTATCCCGTGAGTCCAGTTGTAGAGTCCGATGCTTCACTTCAAGATTACTGTACACCTTGCACCTTCTTATTGACGATGAAACACAGAAATTGCATCCGAATTTAATAAAAAGCCACAATGGCGACTTAAGTACAACAGGACTGACACTCTCACTTTCTATGATTTGAACCTGTCCTGTGAGTCCAATTTTAGATTCCGATGCTTCATTTCAGATTTACTGTATCCCTTGGACGTTCGTATTGACGATGAAACACAGATTTTGCTTCCGAATTGAATACAAAAGGCACAATGGCCAATTAAGTACAAGAGGACTGAAACTCTAACTTTCGATTATTTGAACCTGTCCTGTGAGTCCAGTTTTAGATTCCGATGCTTCACATCAGGTTAACTGTATCCCATGGACCTTCTAATTGACGATAAATCACGGAAATTGCATCCGAATTTAATACAAAAGGCACAATGCCGACTTAAGTACATGAGGACTGACACTCTAATTTTCTATGATTTGAACTTCTCCTGTGAGTCCAGTTTTGGATTCCGATGCTTCACATCAGGGTTACTGTATCCCCTGGACCTTCTAATTGACGACAAAACACAGAAATTGCATCCGAATTTAATACAAAAGGCACAATGCCGACTTAAGTACAAGAGGACTGACACTCTAACTTTCTATGATTTGAACCTCCCCTGTGAGTCCAGTTTTATATTCCGATGCTTCACTTCTGGTTTACTGTATACCTTGCACATTCTTATTGACGATGAAACACAGAAATTGCATCCGAATATAATACAAAGGCACAATGCCGACTTAAGAACAAGAGGACTGACTCTCTCACTTTCTACGATTTGAACCTATCCCGTGAGTCCAGTTTTAGAGTCCGATGCTTCACTTCAAGATTACTGTACACCTTGCACCTTCTTATTGACGATGAAACACAGAAATTGCATTCGAATTTAATAAAAAGGCACAATGGCGACTTAAGTACAACAGGACTGACACTCTCACTTTCTATGACTTGAACCTGTCCTGTGAGTCCAATTTTAGATTCCGATGCTTCATTTCAGATTTACTGTATCCCTTGGACCTTCGTATTGACGATGAAACACAGAGTTTGCATCCGAATTTAATACAAAAGGCACAATGGCGAATTAAGTACAAGAGGACTGAAACTCTAACTTTCGATTATTTGAACCTGTCCTGTGAGTCCAGTTTTAGATTCCGATGCTTCACATCAGGTTAACTGTATCCCATGGACCTTCTAATTGACGATAAATCACGGAAATTGCATCCGAATTTAATACAAAAGGCACAATGCCGACTTAAGTACATGAGGACTGACACTCTAACTTTCTATTATTTCAACCTCTCCTGTGAGTCCAGTTTTAGATTCCGATGCTTCACTTCAGGTTTACTGTATCACTTGGACCTTCTTATTGACGATGAAACACAGAGTTTACACCCGAATTTAATACAAAAGCACAATGCCGACTTAAGTACAAGAGGACTGACGCTCTAACTTTCGATGATTTGAACCTCCTCTGTGAGTCCAGTTTTATATTCCGATGCTTCACTTCAGGTTTACTGTATACCTTGCACCTTCTTATTGACGAAGAAACACAGATATTGCATCCGAATTTAATACAAAAGGCACAATGCCGACTTAAGTACAAGAGGACTGACACTCTCACTTTCTATGATTTGAACCTGTCTTGTGAGTCCAATTTTAGATTCCGATGCTTCATTTCAGATTTACTGTATACCTTGCACCTTCTTATTGACGATGAAACACATAAATTGCATCCCAATTTAATACAAAAGGCACAATGCCGACTTAAGTACAAGAGGACTGACACTCTCACATTCTATGATTTGAACCGCTCCTGTGAGTCCAGTTTTAGATTCCGATGCTTCACTTCAGGTTTTCTGTATCCCTTGGACCTTCTTATTGACGATGAAACACAGAAATTGCATCCGAATTTAATGCAAAAGGCACAATGCCGACTTAAGTACAAGAGGACTGACTCTCTAACTCTTCATGATTTGAATCTCTCCTGTGAGTCCAGTTTTAGTTTCCGATGCTTCACTTCAGGTTTACTGTATACCCTTGAACCATCTTACTGACGAAGAAACACAGAAATTGCATCCGAATTTAATGAAAAGGCAAAATGCCGACTTAAGTACAAGAGGACTGACATGCTCACTTTCCATGATTTAAACCTCTCCTGTGAAACCAGTTTTAGATTCCGATGCTTCACTTCAGGTTTACTGTAACCCTTGGACCTTCTTATTGACGATGAAACACAGAAATTGCATCCGAATTTATAAAAAAAGGCACAATGCCGACTTAAGTAAAAGAGGACTGACACTCTAACACTCAATGATTTGAACCTCTCCTGTGAGTCCAGATTTAGATTCCAATGCTTCACTTCCGGTTTACTGTATCCCTTGGACCTTCTTATTGACGATGAAACACAGAAATTGCATCCGAATTTAATGCAAAAGGCACAATGCCGACTTAAGTACAAGAGGACTGACACTCTAACTTTCTATGATTTGAACCTCCCCTGTGAGTCCAGTTTTATATTCCGATGCTTCACTTCTGGTTTACTGTATACCTTGCACATTCTTATTGACGATGAAACACAGAAATTGCATCCGAATATAATACAAAGGCACAATGCCGACTTAAGAACAAGAGGACTGACTCTCTCACTTTCTACGATTTGAACCTATCCCGTGAGTCCAGTTTTAGAGTCCGATGCTTCACTTCAAGATTACTGTACACCTTGCACCTTCTTATTGACGATGAAACACAGAAATTGCATTCGAATTTAATAAAAAGGCACAATGGCGACTTAAGTACAACAGGACTGACACTCTCACTTTCTATGACTTGAACCTGTCCTGTGAGTCCAATTTTAGATTCCGATGCTTCATTTCAGATTTACTGTATCCCTTGGACCTTCGTATTGACGATGAAACACAGAGTTTGCATCCGAATTTAATACAAAAGGCACAATGGCGAATTAAGTACAAGAGGACTGAAACTCTAACTTTCGATTATTTGAACCTGTCCTGTGAGTCCAGTTTTAGATTCCGATGCTTCACATCATGTTAACTGCATTACATGGACCTTCTAATTGACGATAAAACACGGAAATTGCATCCGAATTTAATACAAAAGGCACAATGCCGACTTAAGTACATGAGGACTGACACTCTTATTTTCTTTAAATTGAACCTCTCCTGTGAGTCCTGTTTTAGATTCCGATGCTTCACTTGAAGTTTACTGTATACCTTGCACCTTCGTATTGACGATGATACACAGAAATTGCATCCGAATTTAATACAAAAGGCACAATGCCGACTTAAGTACAAGAGGACTGACACTCTCACTTTCTATCTCTCCTTTGAGTCCAGTTTTAGATTCCAAAGCCTCACTTCAGGTTTACTGTTTCCCTTTGACCTTCTTATTGACGATGAAACACAGAAATTGCATCCGAATTTAATACAAAGGCACAATGCCGACTTAAGAACAAGAGGACTGACACTCTCACTTTCTACCTCTCCTTTGAGTCCAGTTTTAGATTCCGAAGCATCACTTTAGGTTTACTGTATCCCTTGGACCTTCTTATTGAGGATGAAACACAGAAATTGCATCCGAATTTAATACAAAAGGCACAATGCCGAATTAAGGAAAAAAGGACTGACACTCTCACTTTCTATGATTTTAACCTCTCCGGTGAGTCCAGTTTGAGATTCCGATGCTTCACTTCAGGTTTACTGTATACCTTGCACCTTCTTATTGACGATGAAACACAGAAATTGCATCCCAATTTAAGACAAAAGGCACAATGCCGAATTAAGTACAAGAGGACTGACACTCTAACTTTCTATGATTTGCACCTTTCCTGTGAGTCCAGTTTTAGATTCCGATGCTTCACTTTAGGTTTACTGTATTCCTTGGACCTTCTTATTGACGATGAAACACAGAATTTGCATCCGAAGGTAATACAAAGGGCACAATGCCGACTTAAGTAAAGGAGGACTGACACTCGCACTTTCTATGATTTGAACCTCTCCTGGGAGTACAGTTTTAGATTCCGATGCTTCACGTCAGGTTTACTGTATCCCTTGCACCTTCTTATTGACGATGAAACAAAGACATTGCATCGGAATTAAATTCAAAAGGCACAATGCCGACATAAATACAACAGGACTGACACTCTCACTTTCTACGATTTGAACCTATCCTGTGATTCCAGTTTTAGAGTCCGATGCTTCACTTCAAGTTTACTGTACACCTTGCACCTTCTTATTGACGATGAAACACAGAATTTGCATCCGAACTTAATAAAAAGGCACAATGCCGACTTAAGTACAAGAGGACTGACACTCTCACTTTCTATGATTTGAACCAGTCTTGTGAGTCCAATTTTAGATTCCGATGCTTCATTTCAGATTTACTGTATACCTTGCACCTTCTTATTGACGATGAAACACATAAATTGCATCCCAATTTAATACAAAAGGCACAATGCCGACTTAAGTACAAGAGGACTGACACTCTAACTTTCTATGATTTCAACCTCTCCTGTGAGTCCGGTTTTAGATTCCGATGCTTCACTTCAGGATAACTGTATCCCTTGGACCTTCGTAATGACGATGAAACACAGAAATTGCATACGAATTTAATACAAAAGGCACAATGCCGAATTAAGTAAAACAGGACTGACACTCTCACTTTCTATGATTTGAGCCTCTCCTGTGAGTCCAGTTTTAGATTCCGATGCTTCACTTCTGGTTTACTGTATACCTTGCACATTCCTATTGACGATGAATCACAGAAATTGCATCCGAATTTAATACAAAAGGCACAATGCCGAATTAAGTACAAGAGGACTGACACTCTCACTTTCTATGATTTGAACCTCTCCTGTGAGTCCAGTTTTAGATTCCGATGCTTCACTTCAGGTTTACTGTATCACATGGACCTTCTTAATGACGATGAAACAAAGAAATTGCATCCGAATTTAATACAAAGGGCACAATGCCGACTTAAGTAAAAGAGGACTGACACTCTCACTTTCTATGATTTGAACCTCTCCTGTGCGTCCAGTTTTAGATTCCGATGCTTCACTTCAGGCCTACTGTATCACTTGGACCTTCTTATTGACGATGAAACACAGAAATTGCATACGAATTTAATACAAAAGGCACAATGCCGAATTAAGTAAAACAGGACTGACACTCTCACTTTCTACGATTTGAACCTCTCCTGTGAGTCCAGTTTTAGATTCCGATGCTTCACTTCAGGTTTACTGTATACCTTGGACCTTCGTGTTGACGATGAGACACAGAAATCGCATCCGAATTTAATACAAATGGCACAATGCCGACTTAAGTAAAAGATGACTTAAACTCTCACTTTCTATGATTTGAACCTTTCCTGTGAGTCCAGTTTTAGATTCCGATGCTTCACTTCAGGTTTACTGTATCACATGGAACTTCTTATTGACGATGAAACACAGAGTTTGCATTCGAATTTAATACGAAAGGCACAATGCCGACTTAAGTACAAGAGGACTGACACTCTCACTTTCAATGATTTGAACCTCTTCTGTGAGTCCAGTCTTAGATTCCGATGCTTCACTTCAGGATTACTGTATCCCTTGGACCTTCGTAATGACGATGAAACACAGAAATTGCATACGAATTTAATACAAAAGGCACAATGCCGAATTAAGTAAAACAGGACTGACACTCTCACTTTCTATGATTTGAGCCTCTCCTGTGAGTCCAGTATTAGATTCTGATGCTTCACTTCAGGTTTACTGTATACCTTGCACCTTCTTATTGACGATGAAACACATAAATTGCATCCCAATTTAATACAAAAGGCACAATGCCGACTTAAGTACAAGAGGACTGACACTCTAACTTTCTATGATTTCAACCTCTCCTGTGAGTCCAGTTTTAGATTCCGATACTTCACTTCAGGTTTACTGTATCACTTGGACCTTCTTATTGACGATGAAACACAGAGTTTACACTCGAATTTAATACAAAAGCACAATGCCGACTTAAGTACAAGAGGACTGACGTTCTAACTTTCGATGATTTGAACCTGTCCTGTGAGTCCAGTTTTCGATTCCGATGCTTCACATCAGGTTTACTGTATCCCATGGACCTTCTAATTGACGACAAAACACAGAAATTGCAGCCTAATTTAATACAAAAGGCACAATGCCGACTTAAGTACAAGAGGACTGATACTCTAACTTTCTATGATTTTAACCTCCCCTGTGAGTCCAGTTTTATATTCCGATGCTTCACTTCAGATTTACTGTATACCTTGCACCTTCTTATTGACGAAGAAACACAGATATTGCATCCGAATTTAATACAAAAGGCACAATGCCGACTTAAGTACAAGAGGACTGACACTCTCACATTCTACGATTTGAACCTCTCCTGTGAGTCCAGTTTTAGAGTCCGCTGCTTCACTTCAAGATTACTGTATACCTTGCATCTTCTTATTGACGATGAAACACAGAAATTGCATCGGAATTTAATACAAAAGGCACAATGCCGACTTAAGTACAAGAGGACTGGCACTCTCTCTTTCTACGATTTGAACCTCTCCTGTGAGTCCAGTTTTAGATCCCATGCTTCACTTTAGGTTTACTGTATTCTTTGGACCTTCTTATTGACGATGAAACAAAGAATTTGCATCCGAATGTAATACAAAAGGCACAATGCCGACTTAAGTAAAGGAGGACTGACACTCGCACTTTCTGTGATTTGAACCTCTCCTGGGACTCCAGTTTTAGATCCCGCTGCTTCACGTCAGGATTACTGTATCCCTTGCACCTTCTTATTGACGATGAAACAAAGAGATTGCATCGGAATTAAATTCAAAAGGCACAATGCCGACTTAAGTTCAAGAGGACTGACACTCTCACTTTCTACGATTTGAACCTATCCCGTGAGTTCAGTTGTAGAGTCCGATGCTTCACTTCAAGATTACTGTACACCTTGCACCTTCTTATTGACGATGAAACACAGAAATTGCATCCGAATTTAATAAAAAGCCACAATGGCGACTTAAGTACAACAGGACTGACACTCTCACTTTCTATGATTTGAACCTGTCCTGTGAGTCCAATTTTAGATTCCGATGCTTCATTTCAGATTTACTGTATCCCTTGGACGTTCGTATTGACGATGAAACACAGATTTTGCTTCCGAATTGAATACAAAAGGCACAATGGCCAATTAAGTACAAGAGGACTGAAACTCTAACTTTCGATTATTTGAACCTGTCCTGTGAGTCCAGTTTTAGATTCCGATGCTTCACATCAGGTTAACTGTATCCCATGGACCTTCTAATTGACGATAAATCACGGAAATTGCATCCGAATTTAATACAAAAGGCACAATGCCGACTTAAGTACATGAGGACTGACACTCTAATTTTCTATGATTTGAACTTCTCCTGTGAGTCCAGTTTTGGATTCCGATGCTTCACATCAGGGTTACTGTATCCCCTGGACCTTCTAATTGACGACAAAACACAGAAATTGCATCCGAATTTAATACAAAAGGCACAATGCCGACTTAAGTACAAGAGGACTGACACTCTAACTTTCTATGATTTGAACCTCCCCTGTGAGTCCAGTTTTATATTCCGATGCTTCACTTCTGGTTTACTGTATACCTTGCACATTCTTATTGACGATGAAACACAGAAATTGCATCCGAATATAATACAAAGGCACAATGCCGACTTAAGAACAAGAGGACTGACTCTCTCACTTTCTACGATTTGAACCTATCCCGTGAGTCCAGTTTTAGTGTCCGATGCTTCACTTCAAGATTACTGTACAACTTGCACCTTCTTATTGACGATGAAACACAGAAATTGCATTCGAATTTAATAAAAAGGCACAATGGCGACTTAAGTACAACAGGACTGACACTCTCACTTTCTATGACTTGAACCTGTCCTGTGAGTCCAATTTTAGATTCCGATGCTTCATTTCAGATTTACTGTATCCCTTGGACCTTCGTATTGACGATGAAACACAGAGTTTGCATCCGAATTTAATACAAAAGGCACAATGGCGAATTAAGTACAAGAGGACTGAAACTCTAACTATCGATTATTTGAACCTGTCCTGTGAGTCCAGTTTTAGATTCCGATGCTTCACATCATGTTAACTGCATTACATGGACCTTCTAATTGACGATAAAACACGGAAATTGCATCCGAATTTAATACAAAATGCACAATGCCGACTTAAGTACATGAGGACTGACACTCTTATTTTCTTTAAATTGAACCTCTCCTGTGAGTCCTGTTTTAGATTCCGATGCTTCACTTAAAGTTTACTGTATACCTTGCACCTTCGTATTGACGATGATACACAGAAATTGCATCCGAATTTAATACAAAAGGCACAATGCCGACTTAAGTACAAGAGGACTGACACTCTCACTTTCTATCTCTCCTTTGAGTCCAGTTTTAGATTCCAAAGCCTCACTTCAGGTTTACTGTTTCCCTTTGACCTTCTTATTGACGATGAAACACAGAAATTGCATCCGAATTTAATACAAAGGCACAATGCCGACTTAAGAACAAGAGGACTGACACTCTCACTTTCTACCTCTCCTTTGAGTCCAGTTTTAGATTCCGAAGCATCACTTTAGGTTTACTGTATCCCTTGGACCTTCTTATTGAGGATGAAACACAGAAATTGCATCCGAATTTAATACAAAAGGCACAATGCCGAATTAAGGAAAAAAGGACTGACACTCTCACTTTCTATGATTTGAACCTCTCCGGTGAGTCCAGTTTGAGATTCCGATGCTTCACTTCAGGTTTACTGTATACCTTGCACCTTCTTATTGACGATGAAACACAGAAATTGCATCCCAATTTAAGACAAAAGGCACAATGCCGACTTAAGTACAAGAGGACTGACACTCTAACTTTCTATGATTTGCACCTTTCCTGTGAGTCCAGTTTTAGATTCCGATGCTTCACTTTAGGTTTACTGTATTCCTTGGACCTTCTTATTGACGATGAAACACAGAATTTGCATCCGAAGGTAATACAAAGGGCACAATGCCGACTTAAGTAAAGGAGGACTGACACTCGCACTTTCTATGATTTGAACCTCTCCTGGGAGTACAGTTTTAGATTCCGATGCTTCACGTCAGGTTTACTGTATCCCTTGCACCTTCTTATTGACGATGAAACAAAGACATTGCATCGGAATTAAATTCAAAAGGCACAATGCCGACATAAATACAACAGGACTGACACTCTCACTTTCTACGATTTGAACCTATCCTGTGATTCCAGTTTTAGAGTCCGATGCTTCACTTCAAGTTTACTGTACACCTTGCACCTTCTTATTGACGATGAAACACAGAAATTGCATCCGAACTTAATAAAAAGGCACAATGCCGACTTAAGTACAAGAGGACTGACACTCTCACTTTCTATGATTTGAACCTGTCTTGTGAGTCCAATTTTAGATTCCGATGCTTCATTTCAGATTTACTGTATACCTTGCACCTTCTTATTGACGATGAAACACATAAATTGCATCCCAATTTAATACAAAAGGCACAATGCCGACTTAAGTACAAGAGGACTGACACTCTAACTTTCTATGATTTCAACCTCTCCTGTGAGTCCGGTTTTAGATTCCGATGCTTCACTTCAGGATAACTGTATCCCTTGGACCTTCGTAATGACGATGAAACACAGAAATTGCATACGAATTTAATACAAAAGGCACAATGCCGAATTAAGTAAAACAGGACTGACACTCTCACTTTCTATGATTTGAGCCTCTCCTGTGAGTCCAGTTTTAGATTCCGATGCTTCACTTCTGGTTTACTGTATACCTTGCACATTCCTATTGACGATGAATCACAGAAATTGCATCCGAATTTAATACAAAAGGCACAATGCCGAATTAAGTACAAGAGGACTGACACTCTCACTTTCTATGATTTGAACCTCTCCTGTGCGTCCAGTTTTACAATCCGATGCTTCACTTCAGGTTTACTGTATCCCTTGGACCTTCTTAATGACGATGAAACGAAGAAATTGCATCCGAATTTAATACAAAGGGCACAATGCCGACTTAAGTAAAAGAGGACTGACACTCTCACTTTCTATGATTTGAACCTCTCCTGTGCGTCCAGTTTTAGATTCCGATGCTTCACTTCAGGCCTACTGTATCACTTGGACCTTCTTATTGACGATGAAACACAGAGTTTGCATTCGATTTTAATACAAAAGGCACAATGCCGACTTAAGTACAAGAGAACTGACACTCTCACTTTCTATGATTTGAACCTCTCCTGTGAGTCCAGTTTCAGATTCCGATGCTTCACTTCAAGTTTACTGTATCCCTTGGACCTTCGTATTGACGATGAAACACAGAAATTGCATCCGAATTTAATACAAAATGTAATATGCCGACTTATGTAAAAAAGGAATGACACTCACACTTTCTATGATTTGAACCTCTCCTGTGAGTCCAGTTTTAGATTCCGATGCTTCACTTCAGGTATTTGTATACCTTGCACCTTCTTATTGACGTTGAAACACAGAAATTGCATCGGAATTAAATTCAAATGGCACAATGCCGACTTAGGTACAAGAGGACTGGCACTCTAACTTTTAAGGATTTGAACCTCTTCTGTGAGTCCGGTTTTAGATTCCGTTGCTTCACTTCAGGTTTACTGTATACCTTGGACCTTCTTATTGACGATGAAACACAGAAATTGCATCCGAATTTAATAATAAAGGCACAATGCCGACTTAAGTACAAGAGGACTGACACTCTAACTTTCCATGATTTCAACCTCTCCTGTGAGTCCAGTTTTAGATTCCGATGCTTCACTTCAGGTTTACAGTATCCCTTGGACCTTCTTATTGACGATGAAACACAGAGATTGAATCAGAATTTAGTAAAAAAGGCACAATGCCGACTTAAGTAAAAGAGGACTAAAACTCACTGTTTCTATGATTTGAACCTCTCCTGTGAGTCCTGTTTTAGATTCCGATGCTTCACTTCAGGTTTACTGTATCACTTGGACCTTCTTATTGACGATGAAATACAGAAATTGCATCCGAATTTAATACAAAAGGCACAATGCCGACTTAAGTAAAAGATGACTGACAATCTCTCTTTCTATGATTTGAATCTTTCCTGTGAGTCCAGTTTCATATTCCGATGCTTCACTTCAGGTTTACTCTATACCGTGCACCTTCTTATTGACGATGAAACACAAAAATTACATGGGAATAAAATTCAGAATGCACAATGCCGACTTAAGTACATGAGGACTGACACTCTAACTCCCTATGATTTGAACCTCTCCTGTGAGTCCAGTTTTAGATTCCGATGCTTCAATTCAGGTTTACTGTATACCTTGCATCTTCCTATTGACGATGAAACACAGAAATTGCATCGGAATTCAATTTAATAGGCACAATGCCGACTTAAGTACAAGAGGACTGACACACTAACTTTCTATGATATGAACGTCTCCTGTGAGTTCAGTTTTAGATTCCTATGCTTTACTTCAGCTTTACTGTATTCCTTGGACAATTGTATTGACGATGAAACACAGAAATAGCATCCGAATTTAATACAAAAGGCACAATGCCGACTTAAGTACAAGAGGACTGACACTCTCACATTCTATGATTTGAACCGCTCCTGTGAGTCCAGTTTTAGATTCCGATGCTTCACTTCAGGTTTTCTGTATCCCTTGGACCTTCTTATTGACGATGAAACACAGAAATTGCATCCGAATTTAATGCAAAAGGCACAATGCCGACTTAAGTACAAGAGGACTGACTCTCTAACTCTTCATGATTTGAATCTCTCCTGTGAGTCCAGTTTTAGTTTCCGATGCTTCACTTCAGGTTTACTGTATACCCTTGAACCATCTTACTGACGAAGAAACACAGAAATTGCATCCGAATTTAATGAAAAGGCAAAATGCCGACTTAAGTACAAGAGGACTGACATGCTCACTTTCCATGATTTAAACCTCTCCTGTGAAACCAGTTTTAGATTCCGATGCTTCACTTCAGGTTTACTGTAACCCTTGGACCTTCTTATTGACGATGAAACACAGAAATTGCATCCGAATTTATAAAAAAAGGCACAATGCCGACTTAAGTAAAAGAGGACTGACACTCTAACACTCAATGATTTGAACCTCTCCTGTGAGTCCAGATTTAGATTCCAATGCTTCACTTCCGGTTTACTGTATCCCTTGGACCTTCTTATTAACGATGAAACACAGAAATTGCATCCGAATTTAATGCAAAAGGCACAATGCCGACTCAAGTACAAGAGGACTGACACTCTAACTTTCTATGATTTGAACCTCCCCTGTGAGTCCAGTTTTATATTCCGATGCTTCACTTCTGGTTTACTGTATACCTTGCACATTCTTATTGACGATGAAACACAGAAATTGCATCCGAATATAATACAAAGGCACAATGCCGACTTAAGAACAAGAGGACTGACTCTCTCACTTTCTACGATTTGAACCTATCCCGTGAGTCCAGTTTTATAGTCCGATGCTTCACTTCAAGATTACTGTACACCTTGCACCTTCTTATTGACGATGAAACACAGAAATTGCATTCGAATTTAATAAAAAGGCACAATGGCGACTTAAGTACAACAGGACTGACACTCTCACTTTCTATGACTTGAACCTGTCCTGTGAGTCCAATTTTAGATTCCGATGCTTCATTTCAGATTTACTGTATCCCTTGGACCTTCGTATTGACGATGAAACACAGAGTTTGCATCCGAATTTAATACAAAAGGCACAATGGCGAATTAAGTACAAGAGGACTGAAACTCTAACTTTCGATTATTTGAACCTGTCCTGTGAGTCCAGTTTTAGATTCCGATGCTTCACATCAGGTTAACTGTATCCCATGGACCTTCTAATTGACGATAAATCACGGAAATTGCATCCGAATTTAATACAAAAGGCACAATGCCGACTTAAGTACATGAGGACTGACACTCTAACTTTCTATTATTTCAACCTCTCCTGTGAGTCCAGTTTTAGATTCCGATGCTTCACTTCAGGTTTACTGTATCACTTGGACCTTCTTATTGACGATGAAACACAGAGTTTACACCCGAATTTAATACAAAAGCACAATGCCGACTTAAGTACAAGAGGACTGACGCTCTAACTTTCGATGATTTGAACCTCCTCTGTGAGTCCAGTTTTATATTCCGATGCTTCACTTCAGGTTTACTGTATACCTTGCACCTTCTTATTGACGAAGAAACACAGATATTGCATCCGAATTTAATACAAAAGGCACAATGCCGACTTAAGTACAAGAGGACTGACACTCTCACTTTCTACGATTTGAACCTCTCCTGTGAGTCCAGTTTTAGAGTCCGATGCTTCACTTCAAGATTACTGTATACCTTGCACCTTCTTATTGACGATGAAACACAGAAATTGCATCGGAAATTAATACAAAAGGCACAATGCCGACTTAAGTACAAGATGACTGGCACTCTCTCTTTCTACGATTTGAACCTCTCCTGTGAGTCCAATTTTAGATTCCCATGCTTCACTTTAGGTTTACTGTATTCTTTGGACCTTCTTAATGACGATGAAACACAGAAATTGCATCCGAATTTAATAAAAAGCCACAATGGCGACTTAAGTACAACAGGACTGACACTCTCACTTTCTATGATTTGAACCTGTCCTGTGAGTCCAATTTTAGATTCCGATGCTTCATTTCAGATTTACTGTATCCCTTGGACGTTCGTATTGACGATGAAACACAGATTTTGCTTCCGAATTGAATACAAAAGGCACAATGGCCAATTAAGTACAAGAGGACTGAAACTCTAACTTTCGATTATTTGAACCTGTCCTGTGAGTCCAGTTTTAGATTCCGATGCTTCACATCAGGTTAACTGTATCCCATGGACCTTCTAATTGACGATAAATCTCGGAAATTGCATCCGAATTTAATACAAAAGGCACAATGCCGACTTAAGTACATGAGGACTGACACTCTAATTTTCTATGATTTGAACTTCTCCTGTGAGTCCAGTTTTGGATTCCGATGCTTCACATCAGGGTTACTGTATCCCCTGGACCTTCTAATTGACGACAAAACACAGAAATTGCATCCGAATTTAATACAAAAGGCACAATGCCGACTTAAGTACAAGAGGACTGACACTCTAACTTTCTATGATTTGAACCTCCCCTGTGAGTCCAGTTTTATATTCCGATGCTTCACTTCTGGTTTACTGTATACCTTGCACATTCTTATTGACGATGAAACACAGAAATTGCATTAGAATATAATACAAAGGCACAATGCCGACTTAAGAACAAGAGGACTGACTCTCTCACTTTCTACGATTTGAACCTATCCCGTGAGTCCAGTTTTAGAGTCCGATGCTTCACTTCAAGATTACTGTACACCTTGCACCTTCTTATTGACGATGAAACACAGAAATTGCATTCGAATTTAATAAAAAGGCACAATGGCGACTTAAGTACAACAGGACTGACACTCTCACTTTCTATGACTTGAACCTGTCCTGTGAGTCCAATTTTAGATTCCGATGCTTCATTTCAGATTTACTGTATCCCTTGGACCTTCGTATTGACGATGAAACACAGAGTTTGCATCCGAATTTAATACAAAAGGCACAATGGCGAATTAAGTACAAGAGGACTGAAACTCTAACTTTCGATTATTTGAACCTGTCCTGTGAGTCCAGTTTTAGATTCCGATGCTTCACATCAGGTTAACTGTATCCCATGGACCTTCTAATTGACGATAAATCACGGAAATTGCATCGGAATTTAATACAAAAGGCACAATGCCGACTTAAGTACATGAGGACTGACACTCTAACTTTCTATTATTTCAACCTCTCCTGTGAGTCCAGTTTTAGATTCCGATGCTTCACTTCAGGTTTACTGTATCACTTGGACCTTCTTATTGACGATGAAACACAGAGTTTACACCCGAATTTAATACAAAAGCACAATGCCGACTTAAGTACAAGAGGACTGACGCTCTAACTTTAAATGATTTGAACCTCCTCTGTGAGTCCAGTTTTATATTCCGATGCTTCACTTCAGGTTTACTGTATACCTTGCACCTTCTTATTGACGAAGAAACACAGATATTGCATCCGAATTTAATACAAAAGGCACAATGCCGACTTAAGTACAAGAGGACTGACACTCTCACTTTCTACGATTTGAACCTCTCCTGTGAGTCCAGTTTTAGAGTCCGATGCTTCACTTCAAGATTACTGTATACCTTGCACCTTCTTATTGACGATGAAACACAGAAATTGCATCGGAAATTAATACAAAAGGCACAATGCCGACTTAAGTACAAGATGACTGGCACTCTCTCTTTCTACGATTTGAACCTCTCCTGTGAGTCCAATTTTAGATTCCCATGCTTCACTTTAGGTTTACTGTATTCTTTGGACCTTCTTAATGACGATGAAACACAGAAATTGCATACGAATTTAATACAAAAGGCACAATGCCGACTTAAGTAAAAGAGGACTGACACTCGCACTTTCTATGATTTGAACCTCTCCTGCGAGTCCAGTTTTAGATTCCGATGCTTCACGTCAGGTTTACTGTATCCCTTGCACCTTCTTATTGACGATGAAACATAGAGATAGCATCGGAATTAAATTCAAAAGGCACAATGCCGACTTAAGTACAAGAGGACTGACACTCTCACTTTCTACGATTTGAACCTATCCCGTGAGTCCAGTTTTAGAGTCCGATGCTTCACTTCAAGATTACTGTACACCTTGCACCTTCTTATTGACGATGAAACACAGAAATTGCATTCGAATTTAATAAAAAGGCACAATGGCGACTTAAGTACAACAGGACTGACACTCTCACTTTCTATGATTTGAACCTGTCCTGTGAGTCCAATTTTAGATTCCGATGCTTCATTTTAGAATTACTGTATCCCTTGGACCTTCGTATTGACGATGAAACACAGAGTTTGCATCCGAATTTAATACAAAAGGCACAATGGCGAATTAAGTACAAGAGGACAGAAACTCTAACTTTCGATTATTTGAACCTGTCCTGTGAGTCCAGTTTTAGATTCAGATGCTTCACATCATGTTAACTGCATTACATGGACCTTCTAATTGACGATAAAACACGGAAATTGCATCCGAATTTAATACAAAAGGCACAATGCCGACTTAAGTACATGAGGACTGACACTCTTATTTTCTTTAAATTGAACCTCTCCTGTGAGTCCTGTTTTAGATTCCGATGCTTCACTTGAAGTTTACTGTATACCTTGCACCTTCGTATTGACGATGATACACAGAAATTGCATCCGAATTTAATACAAAAGGCACAATGCCGACTTAAGAACAAGAGGACTGACACTCTCACTTTCTACCTCTCCTTTGAGTCCAGTTTTAGATTCCGAAGCATCACTTTAGGTTTACTGTATCCCTTGGACCTTCTTATTGAGGATGAAACACAGAAATTGCATCCGAATTTAATACAAAAGGCACAATGCCGAATTAAGGAAAAAAGGACTGACACTCTCACTTTCTATGATTTGAACCTCTCCGGTGAGTCCAGTTTGAGATTCCGATGCTTCACTTCAGGTTGACTGTATACCTTGCACCTTCTTATTGACGATGAAACACAGAAATTGCATCCCAATTTAAGACAAAAGGCACAATGCCGACTTAAGTACAAGAGGACTGACACTCTAACTTTCTATGATTTGCACCTTTCCTGTGAGTCCAGTTTTAGATTCCGATGCTTCACTTTAGGTTTACTGTATTCCTTGGACCTTCTTATTGACGATGAAACACAGAATTTGCATCCGAAGGTAATACAAAGGGCACAATGCCGACTTAAGTAAAGGAGGACTGACACTCGCACTTTCTATGATTTGAACCTCTCCTGGGAGTACAGTTTTAGATTCCCATGCTTCACGTCAGGTTTACTGTATCCCTTGCACCTTCTTATTGACGATGAAACAAAGACATTGCATCGGAATTAAATTCAAAAGGCACAATGCCGACATAAATACAACAGGACTGACACTCTCACTTTCTACGATTTGAACCTATCCTGTGATTCCAGTTTTAGAGTCCGATGCTTCACTTCAAGTTTACTGTACACCTTGCACCTTCTTATTGACGATGAAACACAGAAATTGCATCCGAACTTAATAAAAAGGCACAATGCCGACTTAAGTACAAGAGGACTGACACTCTCACTTTCTATGATTTGTACCTGTCTTGTGAGTCCAATTTTAGATTCCGATGCTTCATTTCAGATTTACTGTATACCGTGCACCTTCTTATTGACGATGAAACACATAAATTGCATCCCAATTTAATACAAAAGGCACAATGCCGACTTAAGTACAAGAGGACTGACACTCTAACTTTCTATGATTTCAACCTCTCCTGTGAGTCCGGTTTTAGATTCCGATGCTTCACTTCAGGATAACTGTATCCCTTGGACCTTCGTAATGACGATGAAACACAGAAATTGCATACGAATTTAATACAAAAGGCACAATGCCGAATTAAGTAAAACAGGACTGACACTCTCACTTTCTATGATTTGAGCCTCTCCTGTGAGTCCAGTTTTAGATTCCGATGCTTCACTTCTGGTTTACTGTATACCTTGCACATTCCTATTGACGATGAATCACAGAAATTGCATCCGAATTTAATACAAAAGGCACAATGCCGAATTAAGTACAAGAGGACTGACACTTTCACTGTCTATGATTTGAACCTCTCCTGTGCGTCCAGTTTTACAATCCGATGCTTCACTTCAGGTTTACTGTATCCCTTGGACCTTCTTAATGACGATGAAACAAAGAAATTGCATCCGAATTTAATACAAAGGGCACAATGCCGACTTAAGTAAAAGAGGACTGACACTCTCACTTTCTATGATTTGAACCTCTCCTGTGCGTCCAGTTTTAGATTCCGATGCTTCACTTCAGGCCTACTGTATCACTTGGACCTTCTTATTGACGATGAAACACAGAGTTTGCATTCGAATTTAATACAAAAGGCACAATGCCGACTTAAGTACAAGAGAACTGACACTCTCACTTTCTATGATTTGAACCTCTCCTGTGAGTCCAGTTTCAGATTCCGATGCTTCACTTCAAGTTTACTGTATCCCTTGGACCTTCGTATTGACGATGAAACACAGAAATTGCATCCGAATTTAATACAAAATGTACTATGCCGACTTATGTAAAAAAGGAATGACACTCACACTTTCTATGATTTGAACCTCTCCTGTGAGTCCAGTTTTAGATTCCGATGCTTCACTTCAGGTATTTGTATACCTTGCACCTTCTTATTGACGTTGAAACACAGAAATTGCATCGGAATTAAATTCAAATGGCACAATGCCGACTTAGGTACAAGAGGACTGGCACTCTAACTTTTAAGGATTTGAACCTCTTCTGTGAGTCCGGTTTTAGATTCCGTTGCTTCACTTCAGGTTTACTGTATACCTTGGACCTTCTTATTGACGATGAAACACAGAAATTGCATCCGAATTTAATAATAAAGGCACAATGCCGACTTAAGTACAAGAGGACTGACACTCTAACTTTCCATGATTTCAACCTCTCCTGTGAGTCCAGTTTTAGATTCCGATGCTTCACTTCAGGTTTACAGTATCCCTTGGACCTTCTTATTGACGATGAAACACAGAGATTGAATCAGAATTTAGTAAAAAAGGCACAATGCCGACTTAAGTAAAAGAGGACTAACACTCACTGTTTCTATGATTTGAACCTCTCCTGTGAGTCCTGTTTTAGATTCCGATGCTTCACTTCAGGTTTACTGTATCACTTGGACCTTCTTATTGACGATGAAATACAGAAATTGCATCCGAATTTAATACAAAAGGCACAATGCCGACTTAAGTAAAAGATGACTGACAATCTCTCTATGATTTGAATCTTTCCTGTGAGTCCAGTTTCATATTCCGATGCTTCACTTCAGGTTTACTCTATACCGTGCACCTTCTTATTGACGATGAAACACAAAAATTACATCGGAATAAAATTCAGAATGCACAATGCCGACTTAAGTACATGAGGACTGACACTCTAACTCCCTATGATTTGAACCTCTCCTGTGAGTCCAGTTTTAGATTCCGATGCTTCAATTCAGGTTTACTGTATACCTTGCATCTTCCTATTGACGATGAAACACAGAAATTGCATCGGAATTCAATTTAATAGGCACAATGCCGACTTAAGTACAAGAGGACTGACACACTAACTTTCTATGATATGAACGTCTCCTGTGAGTTCAGTTTTAGATTCCTATGCTTTACTTCAGCTTTACTGTATTCCTTGGACAATTGTATTGACGATGAAACACAGAAATAGCATCCGAATTTAATACAAAAGGCACAATGCCGACTTAAGTACAAGAGGACTGACACTCTCACATTCTATGATTTGAACCGCTCCTGTGAGTCCAGTTTTAGATTCCGAAGCTTCACTTCAGGTTTTCTGTATCCCTTGGACCTTCTTATTGACGATGAAACACAGAAATTGCATCCGAATTTAATGCAAAAGGCACAATGCCGACTTAAGTACAAGAGGACTGACTCTCTAACTCTTCATGATTTGAATCTCTCCTGTGAGTCCAGTTTTAGTTTCCGATGCTTCACTTCAGGTTTACTGTATACCCTTGAACCATCTTACTGACGAAGAAACACAGAAATTGCATCCGAATTTAATGCAAAGGCAAAATGCCGACTTAAGTACAAGAGGACTGACATGCTCACTTTCCATGATTTAAACCTCTCCTGTGAAACCAGTTTTAGATTCCGATGCTTCACTTCAGGTTTACTGTAACCCTTGGACCTTCTTATTGACGATGAAACACAGAAATTGCATCCGAATTTATAAAAAAAGGCACAATGCCGACTTAAGTAAAAGAGGACTGACACTCTAACACTCAATGATTTGAACCTCTCCTGTGAGTCCAGATTTAGATTCCAATGCTTCACTTCCGGTTTACTGTATCCCTTGGACCTTCTTATTGACGATGAAACACAGAAATTGCATCCGAATTTAATGCAAAAGGCACAATGCCGACTTAAGTACAAGAGGACTGACACTCTCACATTCTATGATTAGAACCTCTCCCGTGAGTCCAGTTTTAGATTCCGATGCTTCACTTCAGGTTTACTGTATACCTTGCATCTTCTTATTGACGATGAAACACAGAAATTGCATCGGAATTAAATTCAAAAGGCACAATGCCGACTTAAGTAGAAGAGGACTGACACTCTCACATTCTACGATTTGAACCTCTCCTGTGAGTCCAGTTTTAGAGTCCGCTGCTTCACTTCAAGATTACTGTATACCTTGCATCTTCTTATTGACGATGAAACACAGAAATTGCATCGGAATTTAATACAAAAGGCAAAATGCCGACTTAAGTACAAGAGGACTGGCACTCGCACTTTCTATGATTTGAACCTCTCCTGGGAGTCCAGTTTTAGATTCTGATGCTTCACGGCAGATTTACTGTATCCCTTGCACCTTCTTATTGACGATGAAACAAAGAGATTGCATCGGAATTAAATTCAAAAGGCACAATGCCGACTTAAGTACAAGAGGACTGACACTCTCACTTTCTACGATTTGAACGTATCCTGTGAGTCCAGTTTTAGAGTCCGATGCTTCACTTCAAGATTACTGTACACCTTGCACCATCTTATTGACGATGAAATACAGAAATTGCATCCGAATGTAATAGCAAGGCACAATGCCGACTTAAGTAAAGAGGACTGACACTCTCACTTTCTATGATTTAAAACTGTCCTGTGAGTCCAGTTTTAGATTCCGATGCTTCATTTCAGATTTACTGTATCCCTTGGAACTTTTTATTGACGATGAAACACAGAGTTTGCATCCGAATTTAATACAAAAGGCACAATGGCGACTTCAGTACAAGAGGACTGATACTCTACCTTTCTATGATATGAACCTCTCCTGTGAGCCCAGTTTTAGATTCCGATGCTTCACGTCAGTTTTACTGTATCCCATGGACCTTCTAATTGACGATAAAACACGGAAAATGATTCCGAATTTAATACAAAAGGCACAATGCCGACTTAGGTACATGAGGACTGACACTCTAATTTTCTTTGATTTGAACCTCTCCTGTGAGTCCAGTTTTAGATTCCGATGCTTCACTTCAGGTTTACTGGATACCTTGCACCTTCTTATTGACGATGAAACACAGAAATTGCATCCGAATTTAATACAAAAGTCACAATGCCGACTTATGTACAAGAGGACTGATACTCTGCCTTTCTACGATTTGAACCTCTCCTGTGAGTCCAGTTTTAGATTCCGATGCTTCACTTCAGGTTTACTGTATACCTTGGACCTTCGTGTTGACGATGAGACACAGAAATCGCATCCGAATTTAATACAAATGGCACAATGCCGACTTAAGTAAAAGATGACTTAAACTCTCACTTTCTATGATTTGAACCTTTCCTGTGAGTCCAGTTTTAGATTCCGATGCTTCACTTCAGGTTTACTGTATCACATGGACCTTCTTATTGACGATGAAACATAGAGATAGCATCGGAATTAAATTCAAAAAGCACAATGCCGACTTAAGTACAAGAGGACTGACACTCTCACTTTCTACGATTTGAACCTATCCCGTGAGTCCAGTTTTAGAGTCCGATGCTTCACTTCAAGATTACTGTACACTTTGCACCTTCTTATTGACGATGAAACACAGAAATTACATTCGAATTTAATAAAAAGGCACAATGGCGACTTAAGTACAACAGGACTGACACTCTCACTTTCTATGATTTGAACCTGTCCTGTGAGTCCAATTTTAGATTCCGATGCTTCATTTTAGATTTACTGTATCCCTTGGACCTTCGTATTGACGATGAAACACAGAGTTTGCATCCGAATTTAATACAAAAGGCACAATGGCGAATTAAGTACAAGAGGACTGAAACTCTAACTTTCGATTATTTGAACCTGTCCTGTGAGTCCAGTTTTAGATTCCGATGCTTCACATCATGTTAACTGCATTACATGGACCTTCTAATTGACGATAAAACACGGAAATTGCATCCGAATTTAATACAAAAGGCACAATGCCGACTTAAGTACATGAGGACTGACACTCTTATTTTCTTTAAATTGAACCTCTCCTGTGAGTCCTGTTTTAGATTCCGATGCTTCACTTGAAGTTTACTGTATACCTTGCACCTTCGTATTGACGATGATACACAGAAATTGCATCCGAATTTAATACAAAAGGCACAATGCCGACTTAAGTACAAGAGGACTGACACTCTCACTTTCTATCTCTCCTTTGAGTCCAGTTTTAGATTCCAAAGCCTCACTTCAGGTTTACTGTTTCCCTTTGACCTTCTTATTGACGATGAAACACAGAAATTGCATCCGAATTTAATACAAAGGCACAATGCCGACTTAAGAACAAGAGGACTGACACTCTCACTTTCTACCTCTCCTTTGAGTCCAGTTTTAGATTCCGAAGCATCACTTTAGGTTTACTGTATCCCTTGGACCTTCTTATTGAGGATGAAACACAGAAATTGCATCCGAATTTAATACAAAAGGCACAATGCCGAATTAAGGAAAAAAGGACTGACACTCTCACTTTCTATGATTTGAACCTCTCCGGTGAGTCCAGTTTGAGATTCCGATGCTTCACTTCAGGTTTACTGTATACCTTGCACCTTCTTATTGACGATGAAACACAGAAATTGCATCCCAATTTAAGACAAAAGGCACAATGCCGACTTAAGTACAAGAGGACTGACACTCTAACTTTCTATGATTTGCACCTTTCCTGTGAGTCCAGTTTTAGATTCCGATGCTTCACTTTAGGTTTACTGTATTCCTTGGACCTTCTTATTGACGATGAAACACAGAATTTGCATCCGAAGGTAATACAAAGGGCACAATGCCGACTTAAGTAAAGGAGGACTGACACTCGCACTTTCTATGATTTGAACCTCTCCTGGGAGTACAGTTTTAGATTCCGATGCTTCACGTCAGGTTTACTGTATCCCTTGCACCTTCTTATTGACGATGAAACAAAGACATTGCATCGGAATTAAATTCAAAAGGCACAATGCCGACATAAATACAACAGGACTGACACTCTCACTTTCTACGATTTGAACCTATCCTGTGATTCCAGTTTTAGAGTCCGATGCTTCACTTCAAGTTTACTGTACACCTTGCACCTTCTTATTGACGATGAAACACAGAAATTGCATCCGAACTTAATAAAAAGGCACAATGCCGACTTAAGTACAAGAGGACTGACACTCTCACTTTCTATGATTTGAACCTGTCTTGTGAGTCCAATTTTAGATTCCGATGCTTCATTTCAGATTTACTGTATACCTTGCACCTTCTTATTGACGATGAAACACATAAATTGCATCCCAATTTAATACAAAAGGCACAATGCCGACTTAAGTACAAGAGGACTGACACTCTAACTTTCTATGATTTCAACCTCTCCTGTGAGTCCGGTTTTAGATTCCGATGCTTCACTTCAGGATAACTGTATCCCTTGGACCTTCGTAATGACGATGAAACACAGAAATTGCATACGAATTTAATACAAAAGGCACAAAGCCGAATTAAGTAAAACAGGACTGACACTCTCACTTTCTATGATTTGAGCCTCTCCTGTGAGTCCAGTTTTAGATTCCGATGCTTCACTTCTGGTTTACTGTATACCTTGCACATTCCTATTGACGATGAATCACAGAAATTGCATCCGAATTTAATACAAAAGGCACAATGCCGAATTAAGTACAAGAGGACTGACACTCTCACTTTCTATGATTTGAACCTCTCCTGTGCGTCCAGTTTTACAATCCGATGCTTCACTTCAGGTTTACTGTATCCCTTGGACCTTCTTAATGACGATGAAACAAAGAAATTGCATCCGAATTTAATACAAAGGGCACAATGCCGACTTAAGTAAAAGAGGACTGACACTCTCACTTTCTATGATTTGAACCTCTCCTGTGCGTCCAGTTTTAGATTCCGATGCTTCACTTCAGGCCTACTGTATCACTTGGACCTTCTTATTGACGATGAAACACAGAGTTTGCATTCGAATTTAATACAAAAGGCACAATGCCGACTTAAGTACAAGAGAACTGACACTCTCACTTTCTATGATTTGAACCTCTCCTGTGAGTCCAGTTTCAGATTCCGATGCTTCACTTCAAGTTTACTGTATCCCTTGGACCTTCGTATTGACGATGAAACACAGAAATTGCATCCGAATTGAATACAAAATGTACTATGCCGACTTATGTAAAAAAGGAATGACACTCACACTTTCTATGATTTGAACCTCTCCTGTGAGTCCAGTTTTAGATTCCGATGCTTCACTTCAGGTATTTGTATACCTTGCACCTTCTTATTGACGTTGAAACACAGAAATTGCATCGGAATTAAATTCAAATGGCACAATGCCAACTTAGGTACAAGAGGACTGGCACTCTAACTTTTAAGGATTTGAACCTCTTCTGTGAGTCCGGTTTTAGATTCCGTTGCTTCACTTCAGGTTTACTGTATACCTTGGACCTTCTTATTGACGATGAAACACAGAAATTGCATCCGAATTTAATAATAAAGGCACAATGCCGACTTAAGTACAAGAGGACTGACACTCTAACTTTCCATGATTTCAACCTCTCCTGTGAGTCCAGTTTTAGATTCCGATGCTTCACTTCAGGTTTACAGTATCCCTTGGACCTTCTTATTGACGATGAAACACAGAGATTGAATCCGAATTTAGTAAAAAAGGCACAATGCCGACTTAAGTAAAAGAGGACTAACACTCACTGTTTCTATGATTTGAACCTCTCCTGTGAGTCCTGTTTTAGATTCCGATGCTTCACTTCAGGTTTACTGTATCACTTGGACCTTCTTATTGACGATGAAATACAGAAATTGCATCCGAATTTAATACAAAAGGCACAATGCCGACTTAAGTAAAAGATGACTGACAATCTCTCTTTCTATGATTTGAATCTTTCCTGTGAGTCCAGTTTCATATTCCGATGCTTCACTTCAGGTTTACTCTATACCGTGCACCTTCTTATTGACGATGAAACACAAAAATTACATCGGAATAAAATTCAGAATGCACAATGCCGACTTAAGTACATGAGGACTGACACTCTAATTCCCTATGATTTGAACCTCTCCTGTGAGTCCAGTTTTAGATTCCGATGCTTCAATTCAGGTTTACTGTATACCTTGCATCTTCCTATTGACGATGAAACACAGAAATTGCATCGGAATTCAATTTAATAGGCACAATGCCGACTTAAGTACAAGAGGACTGACACACTAACTTTCTATGATATGAACGTCTCCTGTGAGTTCAGTTTTAGATTCCTATGCTTTACTTCAGCTTTACTGTATTCCTTGGACAATTGTATTGACGATGAAACACAGAAATAGCATCCGAATTTAATACAAAAGGCACAATGCCGACTTAAGTACAAGAGGACTGACACTCTCACATTCTATGATTTGAACCGCTCCTGTGAGTCCAGTTTTAGATTCCGATGATTCACTTCAGGTTTTCTGTATCCCTTGGACCTTCTTATTGACGATGAAACACAGAAATTGCATCCGAATTTATAAAAAAAGGCACAATGCCGACTTAAGTACAAGAGGACTGACTCTCTAACTCTTCATGATTTGAATCTCTCCTGTGAGTCCAGTTTTAGTTTCCGATGCTTCACTTCAGGTATACTGTATACCCTTGAACCATCTTACTGACGAAGAAACACAGAAATTGCATCCGAATTTAATGAAAAGGCAAAATGCCGACTTAAGTACAAGAGGACTGACACTCTCTCTTTCTATGATTTGAACCTCTCCTGTGAGTCCAGTTTTAGATTCCGATGCTTCACTTCAGGTTTACTGTATCACTTGGACCTTCTTATTGACGATGAAACACAGAGTTTACACCCGAATTTAATACAAAAGCACAATGCCGACTTAAGTACAAGAGGACTGACGCTCTAACTTTCGATGATTTGAACCTCCTCTGTGAGTCCAGTTTTATATTCCGATGCTTCACTTCAGGTTTACTGTATACCTTGCACCTTCTTATTGACGAAGAAACACAGATATTGCATCCGAATTTAATACAAAAGGCACAATGCCGACTTAAGTACAAGAGGACTGACACTCTCACTTTCTACGATTTGAACCTCTCCTGTGAGTCCAGTTTTAGAGTCCGATGCTTCACATCAGGGTTACTGTATCCCCTGGACCTTCTAATTGACGACAAAACACAGAAATTGCATCCGAATTTAATACAAAAGGCACAATGCCGACTTAAGTACAAGAGGACTGACACTCTAACTTTCTATGATTTGAACCTCCCCTGTGAGTCCAGTTTTATATTCCGATGCTTCACTTCTGGTTTACTGTATACCTTGCACATTCTTATTGACGATGAAACACAGAAATTGCATCCGAATATAATACAAAGGCACAATGCCGACTTAAGAACAAGAGGACTGACTCTCTCACTTTCTACGATTTGAACCTATCCCGTGAGTCCAGTTTTAGAGTCCGATGCTTCACTTCAAGATTACTGTACACCTTGCACCTTCTTATTGACGATGAAACACAGAAATTGCATCCGAATTTAATAAAAAGCCACAATGGCGACTTAAGTACAACAGGACTGACACTCTCACTTTCTATGATTTGAACCTGTCCTGTGAGTCCAATTTTAGATTCCGATGCTTCATTTCAGATTTACTGTATCCCTTGGACGTTCGTATTGACGATGAAACACAGATTTTGCTTCCGAATTGAATACAAAAGGCACAATGGCCAATTAAGTACAAGAGGACTGAAACTCTAACTTTCGATTATTTGAACCTGTCCTGTGAGTCCAGTTTTAGATTCCGATGCTTCACATCAGGTTAACTGTATCCCATGGACCTTCTAATTGACGATAAATCACGGAAATTGCATCCGAATTTAATACAAAAGGCACAATGCCGACTTAAGTACATGAGGACTGACACTCTAATTTTCTATGATTTGAACTTCTCCTGTGAGTCCAGTTTTGGATTCCGATGCTTCACATCAGGGTTACTGTATCCCCTGGACCTTCTAATTGACGACAAAACACAGAAATTGCATCCGAACTTAATACAAAAGGCACAATGCCGACTTAAGTACAAGAGGACTGACACTCTAACTTTCTATGATTTGAACCTCCCCTGTGAGTCCAGTTTTATATTCCGATGCTTCACTTCTGGTTTACTGTATACCTTGCACATTCTTATTGACGATGAAACACAGAAATTGCATCCGAATATAATACAAAGGCACAATGCCGACTTAAGAACAAGAGGACTGACTCTCTCACTTTCTACGATTTGAACCTATCCCGTGAGTCCAGTTTTAGAGTCCGATGCTTCACTTCAAGATTACTGTACACCTTGCACCTTCTTATTGACGATGAAACACAGAAATTGCATTCGAATTTAATAAAAAGGCACAATGGCGACTTAAGTACAACAGGACTGACACTCTCACTTTCTATGACTTGAACCTGTCCTGTGAGTCCAATTTTAGATTCCGATGCTTCATTTCAGATTTACTGTATCCCTTGGACCTTCGTATTGACGATGAAACACAGAGTTTGCATCCGAATTTAATACAAAAGGCACAATGGCGAATTAAGTACAAGAGGACTGAAACTCTAACTTTCGATTATTTGAACCTGTCCTGTGAGTCCAGTTTTAGATTCCGATGCTTCACATCAGGTTAACTGTATCCCATGGACCTTCTAATTGACGATAAATCACGGAAATTGCATCCGAATTTAATACAAAAGGCACAATGCCGACTTAAGTACATGAGGACTGACACTCTAACTTTCTATTATTTCAACCTCTCCTGTGAGTCCAGTTTTAGATTCCGATGCTTCACTTCAGGTTTACTGTATCACTTGGACCTTCTTATTGACGATGAAACACAGAGTTTACACCCGAATTTAATACAAAAGCACAATGCCGACTTAAGTACAAGAGGACTGACGCTCTAACTTTCGATGATTTGAACCTCCTCTGTGAGTCCAGTTTTATATTCCGATGCTTCACTTCAGGTTTACTGTATACCTTGCACCTTCTTATTGACGAAGAAACACAGATATTGCATCCGAATTTAATACAAAAGGCACAATGCCGACTTAAGTACAAGAGGACTGACACTCTCACTTTCTACGATTTGAACCTCTCCTGTGAGTCCAGTTTTAGAGTCCGATGCTTCACTTCAAGATTACTGTATACCTTGCACCTTCTTATTGACGATGAAACACAGAAATTGCATCGGAAATTAATACAAAAGGCACAATGCCGACTTAAGTACAAGATGACTGGCACTCTCTCTTTCTACGATTTGAACCTCTCCTGTGAGTCCAATTTTAGATTCCCATGCTTCACTTTAGGTTTACTGTATTCTTTGGACCTTCTTAATGACGATGAAACACAGAAATTGCATACGAATTTAATACAAAAGGCACAATGCCGACTTAAGTAAAAGAGGACTGACACTCGCACTTTCTATGATTTGAACCTCTCCTGCGAGTCCAGTTTTAGATTCCGATGCTTCACGTCAGGTTTACTGTATCCCTTGCACCTTCTTATTGACGATGAAACATAGAGATAGCATCGGAATTAAATTCAAAAGGCACAATGCCGACTTAAGTACAAGAGGACTGACACTCTCACTTTCTACGATTTGAACCTATCCCGTGAGTCCAGTTTTAGAGTCCGATGCTTCACTTCAAGATTACTGTACACCTTGCACCTTCTTATTGACGATGAAACACAGAAATTGCATTCGAATTTAATAAAAAGGCACAATGGCAACTTAAGTACAACAGGACTGACACTCTCACTTTCTATGATTTGAACCTGTCCTGTGAGTCCAATTTTTGATTCCGATGCTTCATTTTAGATTTACTGTATCCCTTGGACCTTCGTATTGACGATGAAACACAGAGTTTGCATCCGAATTTAATACAAAAGGCACAATGGCGAATTAAGTACAAGAGGACTGAAACTCTAACTTTCGATTATTTGAACCTGTCCTGTGAGGCCAGTTTTAGATTCCGATGCTTCACATCATGTTAACTGCATTACATGGACCTTCTAATTGAAGATAAAACACGGAAATTGCATCCGAATTTAATACAAAAGGCACAATGCCGACTTAAGTACATGAGGACTGACACTCTTATTTTCTTTAAATTGAACCTCTCCTGTGAGTCCTGTTTTAGATTCCGATGCTTCACTTGAAGTTTACTGTATACCTTGCACCTTCGTATTGACGATGATACACAGAAATTGCATCCGAATTTAATACAAAAGGCACAATGCCGACTTAAGTACAAGAGGACTGACACTCTCACTTTCTATCTCTCCTTTGAGTCCAGTTTTAGATTCCAAAGCCTCACTTCAGGTTTACTGTTTCCCTTTGACCTTCTTATTGACGATGAAACACAGAAATTGCATCCGAATTTAATACAAAGGCACAATGCCGACTTAAGAACAAGAGGACTGACACTCTCACTTTCTACCTCTCCTTTGAGTCCAGTTTTAGATTCCGAAGCATCACTTTAGGTTTACTGTATCCCTTGGACCTTCTTATTGAGGATGAAACACAGAAATTGCATCCGAATTTAATACAAAAGGCACAATGCCGAATTAAGGAAAAAAGGACTGACACTCTCACTTTCTATGATTTGAACCTTTCCGGTGAGTCCAGTTTGAGATTCCGATGCTTCACTTCAGGTTTACTGTATACCTTGCACCTTCTTATTGACGATGAAACACAGAAATTGCATCCCAATTTAAGACAAAAGGCACAATGCCGACTTAAGTACAAGAGGACTGACACTCTAACTTTCTATGATTTGCACCTTTCCTGTGAGTCCAGTTTTAGATTCCGATGCTTCACTTTAGGTTTACTGTATTCCTTGGACCTTCTTATTGACGATGAAACACAGAATTTGCATCCGAAGGTAATACAAAGGGCACAATGCCGACTCAAGTAAAGGAGGACTGACACTCGCACTTTCTATGATTTGAACCTCTCCTGGGAGTACAGTTTTAGATTCCGATGCTTCACGTCAGGTTTACTGTATCCCTTGCACCTTCTTATTGACGATGAAACAAAGACATTGCATCGGAATTAAATTCAAAAGGCACAATGCCGACATAAATACAACAGGACTGACACTCTCACTTTCTACGATTTGAACCTATCCTGTGATTCCAGTTTTAGATTCCGATGCTTCACTTCAAGTTTACTGTACACCTTGCACCTTCTTATTGACGATGAAACACAGAAATTGCATCCGAACTTAATAAAAAGGCACAATGCCGACTTAAGTATAAGAGGACTGACACTCTCACTTTCTATGATTTGAACCTGTCTTGTGAGTCCAATTTTAGATTCCGATGCTTCATTTCAGATTTACTGTATACCTTGCACCTTCTTATTGACGATGAAACACATAAATTGCATCCCAATTTAATACAAAAGGCACAATGCCGACTTAAGTACAAGAGGACTGACACTCTAACTTTCTATGATTTCAACCTCTCCTGTGAGTCCGGTTTTAGATTCCGATGCTTCACTTCAGGATAACTGTATCCCTTGGACCTTCGTAATGACGATGAAACACAGAAATTGCATACGAATTTAATACAAAAGGCACAATGCCGAATTAAGTAAAACAGGACTGACACTCTCACTTTCTATGATATGAGCCTCTCCTGTGAGTCCAGTTTTAGATTCCGATGCTTCACTTCTGGTTTACTGTATACCTTGCACATTCCTATTGACGATGAATCACAGAAATTGCATCCGAATTTAATACAAAAGGCACAATGCCGAATGAAGTACAAGAGGACTGACACTCTCACTTTCTATGATTTGAACCTCTCCTGTGCGTCCAGTTTTACAATCCGATGCTTCACTTCAGGTTTACTGTATCCCTTGGACCTTCTTAATGACGATGAAACAAAGAAATTGCATCCGAATTTAATACAAAGGGCACAATGCCGACTTAAGTAAAAGAGGAGTGACACTCTCACTTTCTATGATTTGAACCTCTCCTGTGCGTCCAGTTTTAGATTCCGATGCTTCACTTCAGGCCTACTGTATCACTTGGACCTTCTTATTGACGATGAAACACAGAGTTTGCATTCGAATTTAATACAAAAGGCACAATGCCGACTTAAGTACAAGAGAACTGACACTCTCACTTTCTATGATTTGAACCTCTCCTGTGAGTCCAGTTTCAGATTCCGATGCTTCACTTCACGTTTACTGTATCCCTTGGACCTTCGTATTGACGATGAAACACAGAAATTGCATCCGAATTTAATACAAAATGTACTATGCCGACTTATGTAAAAAAGGAATGACACTCACACTTTCTATGATTTGAACCTCTCCTGTGAGTCCAGTTTTAGATTCCGATGCTTCACTTCAGGTATTTGTATACCTTGCATCTTCTTATTGACGATGAAACACAGAAATTGCATCGGAATTAAATTCAAAAGGCACAATGCCGACTTAAGTAGAAGAGGACTGACACTCTCACATTCTACGATTTGAACCTCTCCTGTGAGTCCAGTTTTAGAGTCCGCTGCTTCACTTCAAGATTACTGTATACCTTGCATCTTCTTATTGACGATGAAACACAGAAATTGCATCGGAATTTAATACAAAAGGCACAATGCCGACTTAAGTACAAGAGGACTGGCACTCGCACTTTCTATGATTTGAACCTCTCCTGGGAGTCCAGTTTTAGATTCTGATGCTTCACGGCAGATTTACTGTATCCCTTGCACCTTCTTATTGACGATGAAACAAAGAGATTGCATCGGAATTAAATTCAAAAGGCACAATGCCGACTTAAGTACAAGAGGACTGACACTCTCACTTTCTACGATTTGAACGTATCCTGTGAGTCCAGTTTTAGAGTCCGATGCTTCACTTCAAGATTACTGTACACCTTGCACCATCTTATTGACGATGAAACACAGAAATTGCATCCGAATGTAATAGAAAGGCACAATGCCGACTTAAGTAAAGAGGACTGACACTCTCACTTTCTATGATTTAAAACTGTCCTGTGAGTCCAGTTTTAGATTCCGATGCTTCATTTCAGATTTACTGTATCCCTTGGAACTTTTTATTGACGATGAAACACAGAGTTTGCATCCGAATTTAATACAAAAGGCACAATGGCGACTTCAGTACAAGAGGACTGATACTCTACCTTTCTATGATATGAACCTCTCCTGTGAGCCCAGTTTTAGATTCCGATGCTTCACGTCAGGTTTACTGTATCCCATGGACCTTCTAATTGACGATAAAACACGGAAATTGATTCCGAATTTAATACAAAAGGCACAATGCCGACTTAGGTACATGAGGACTGACACTCTAATTTTCTTTGATTTGAACCTCTCCTGTGAGTCCAGTTTTAGATTCCGATGCTTCACTTCAGGTTTACTGGATCCCTTGCACCTTCTTATTGACGATGAAACACAGAAATTGCATCCGAATTTAATACAAAAGTCACAATGCCGACTTATGTACAAGAGGACTGATACTCTGCCTTTCTACGATTTGAACCTCTCCTGTGAGTCCAGTTTTAGATTCCGATGCTTCACTTCAGGTTTACTGTATACCTTGGACCTTCGTGTTGACGATGAGACACAGAAATCGCATCCGAATTTAATACAAATGGCACAATGCCGACTTAAGTAAAAGATGACTTAAACTCTCACTTTCTATGATTTGAACCTTTCCTGTGAGTCCAGTTTTAGATTCCGATGCTTCACTTCAGGTTTACTGTATCACATGGACCTTCTTATTGACGATGAAACACAGAGTTTGCATTCGAATTTAATACGAAAGGCACAATGCCGACTTAAGTACAAGAGGACTGACACTCTCACTTTCAATGATTTGAACATCTTCTGTGAGTCCAGTCTTAGATTCCGATGCTTCACTTCAGGATTACTGTATCCCTTGGACCTTCGTAATGACGATGAAACACAGAAATTGCATACGAATTTAATACAAAAGGCACAATGCCGAATTAAGTAAAACAGGACTGACACTCTCACTTTCTATGATTTGAGCCTCTCCTGTGAGTCCAGTATTAGATTCTGATGCTTCACTTCAGGTTTACTGTATACCTTGCACCTTCTTATTGACGATGAAACACATAAATTGCATCCCAATTTAATACAAAAGGCACAATGCCGACTTAAGTACAAGAGGACTGACACTCTAACTTTCTATGATTTCAACCTCTCCTGTGAGTCCAGTTTTAGATTCCGATGCTTCACTTCAGGTTTACTGTATCACTTGGACCTTCTTATTGACGATGAAACACAGAGTTTACACTCGAATTTAATACAAAAGCACAATGCCGACTTAAGTACAAGAGGACTGACGTTCTAACTTTCGATGATTTGAACCTGTCCTGTGAGTCCAGTTTTCGATTCCGATGCTTCACATCAGGTTTACTGTATCCCATGGACCTTCTAATTGACGACAAAACACAGAAATTGCAGCCTAATTTAATACAAAAGGCACAATGCCGACTTAAGTACAAGAGGACTGATACTCTAACTTTCTATGATTTTAACCTCCCCTGTGAGTCCAGTTTTATATTCCGATGCTTCACTTCAGATTTACTGTATACCTTGCACCTTCTTATTGACGAAGAAACACAGATATTGCATCCGAATTTAATACAAAAGGCACAATGCCGACTTAAGTACAAGAGGACTGACACTCTCACATTCTACGATTTGAACCTCTCCTGTGAGTCCAGTATTAGAGTCCGCTGCTTCACTTCAAGATTACTGTATACCTTGCATCTTCTTATTGACGATGAAACACAGAAATTGCATCGGAATTTAATACAAAAGGCACAATGCCGACTTAAGTACAAGAGGACTGGCACTCTCTCTTTCTACGATTTGAACCTCTCCTGTGAGTCCAGTTTTAGATCCCATGCTTCACTTTAGGTTTACTGTATTCTTTGGACCTTCTTATTGACGATGAAACAAAGAATTTGCATCCGAATGTAATACAAAAGGCACAATGCCGACTTAAGTAAAGGAGGACTGACACTCGCACTTTCTGTGATTTGAACCTCTCCTGGGACTCCAGTTTTAGATTCCGCTGCTTCACGTCAGGATTACTGTATCCCTTGCACCTTCTTATTGACGATGAAACAAAGAGATTGCATCGGAATTAAATTCAAAAGGCACAATGCCGACTTAAGTTCAAGAGGACTGACACTCTCACTTTCTACGATTTGAACCTATCCCGTGAGTCCAGTTGTAGAGTCCGATGCTTCACTTCAAGATTACTGTACACCTTGCACCTTCTTATTGACGATGAAACACAGAAATTGCATCCGAATTTAATAAAAAGCCACAATGGCGACTTAAGTACAACAGGACTGACACTCTCACTTTCTATGATTTGAACCTGTCCTGTGAGTCCAATTTTAGATTCCGATGCTTCATTTCAGATTTACTGTATCCTTGGACGTTCGTATTGACGATGAAACACAGATTTTGCTTCCGAATTGAATACAAAAGGCACAATGGCCAATTAAGTACAAGAGGACTGAAACTCTAACTTTCGATTATTTGAACCTGTCCTGTGAGTCCAGTTTTAGATTCCGATGCTTCACATCAGGTTAACTGTATCCCATGGACCTTCTAATTGACGATAAATCACGGAAATTGCATCCGAATTTAATACAAAAGGCACAATGCCGACTTAAGTACATGAGGACTGACACTCTAATTTTCTATGATTTGAACTTCTCCTGTGAGTCCAGTTTTGGATTCCGATGCTTCACATCAGGGTTACTGTATCCCCTGGACCTTCTAATTGACGACAAAACACAGAAATTGCATCCGAATTTAATACAAAAGGCACAATGCCGACTTAAGTACAAGAGGACTGACACTCTAACTTTCTATGATTTGAACCTCCCCTGTGAGTCCAGTTTTATATTCCGATGCTTCACTTCTGGTTTACAGTATACCTTGCACATTCTTATTGACGATGAAACACAGAAATTGCATCCGAATATAATACAAAGGCACAATGCCGACTTAAGAACAAGAGGACTGACTCTCTCACTTTCTACGATTTGAACCTATCCCGTGAGTCCAGTTTTAGAGTCCGATGCTTCACTTCAAGATTACTGTACACCTTGCACCTTCTTATTGACGATGAAACACAGAAATTGCATTCGAATTTAATAAAAAGGCACAATGGCGACTTAAGTACAACAGGACTGACACTCTCACTTTCTATGACTTGAACCTGTCCTGTGAGTCCAATTTTAGATTCCGATGCTTCATTTCAGATTTACTGTATCCCTTGGACCTTCGTATTGACGATGAAACACAGAGTTTGCATCCGAATTTAATACAAAAGGCACAATGGCGAATTAAGTACAAGAGGACTGAAACTCTAACTTTCGATTATTTGAACCTGTCCTGTGAGTCCAGTTTTAGATTCCGATGCTTCACATCAGGTTAACTGTATCCCATGGACCTTCTAATTGACGATAAATCACGGAAATTGCATCCGAATTTAATACAAAAGGCACAATGCCGACTTAAGTACATGAGGACTGACACTCTAACTTTCTATTATTTCAACCTCTCCTGTGAGTCCAGTTTTAGATTCCGATGCTTCACTTCAGGTTTACTGTATCACTTGGACCTTCTTATTGACGATGAAACACAGAGTTTACACCCGAATTTAATACAAAAGCACAATGCCGACTTAAGTACAAGAGGACTGACGCTCTAACTTTCGATGATTTGAACCTCCTCTGTGAGTCCAGTTTTATATTCCGATGCTTCACTTCAGGTTTACTGTATACCTTGCACCTTCTTATTGACGAAGAAACACAGATATTGCATCCGAATTTAATACAAAAGGCACAATGCCGACTTAAGTACAAGAGGACTGACACTCTCACTTTCTACGATTTGAACCTCTCCTGTGAGTCCAGTTTTAGAGTCCGATGCTTCACTTCAAGATTACTGTATACCTTGCACCTTCTTATTGACGATGAAACACAGAAATTGCATCGGAAATTAATACAAAAGGCACAATGCCGACTTAAGCACAAGATGACTGGCACTCTCTCTTTCTACGATTTGAACCTCTCCTGTGAGTCCAATTTTAGATTCCCATGCTTCACTTTAGGTTTACTGTATTCTTTGGACCTTCTTAATGACGATGAAATACAGAAATTGCATACGAATTTAATACAAAAGGCACAATGCCGACTTAAGTAAAAGAGGACTGACACTCTAACTTTCTATGATTGGAACCTCTCCTGCGAGTCCAGTTTTAGATTCCGATGCTTCACGTCAGGTTTACTGTATCCCTTGCACCTTCTTATTGACGATGAAACATAGAGATAGCATCGGAATTAAATTCAAAAGGCACAATGCCGACTTAAGTACAAGAGGACTGACACTCTCACTTTCTACGATTTGAACCTATCCCGTGAGTCCAGTTTTAGAGTCCGATGCTTCACTTCAAGATTACTGTACACCTTGCACCTTCTTATTGACGATGAAACACAGAAATTGCATTCGAATTTAATAAAAAGGCACAATGGCGACTTAAGTACAACAGGACTGACACTCTCACTTTCTATGATTTGAACCTGTCCTGTGAGTCCAATTTTAGATTCCGATGCTTCATTTTAGATTTACTGTATCCCTTGGACCTTCGTATTGACGATGAAACACAGAGTTTGCATCCGAATTTAATACAAAAGGCACAATGGCGAATTAAGTACAAGAGGACTGAAACTCTAACTTTCGATTATTTGAACCTGTCCTGTGAGTCCAGTTTTAGATTCCGATGCTTCACATCATGTTAACTGCATTACATGGACCTTCTAATTGACGATAAAACACGGAAATTGCATCCGAATTTAATACAAAAGGCACAATGCCGACTTAAGTACATGAGGACTGACACTCTTATTTTCTTTAAATTGAACCTCTCCTGTGAGTCCTGTTTTAGATTCCGATGCTTCACTTGAAGTTTACTGTATACCTTGCACCTTCGTATTGACGATGATACACAGAAATTGCATCCGAATTTAATACAAAAGGCACAATGCCGACTTAAGTACAAGAGGACTGACACTCTCACTTTCTATCTCTCCTTTGAGTCCAGTTTTAGATTCCAAAGCCTCACTTCAGGTTTACTGTTTCCCTTTGACCTTCTTATTGACGATGAAACACAGAAATTGCATCCGAATTTAATACAAAGGCACAATGCCGACTTAAGAACAAGAGGACTGACACTCTCACTTTCTACCTCTCCTTTGAGTCCAGTTTTAGATTCCGAAGCATCACTTTAGGTTTACTGTATCCCTTGGACCTTCTTATTGAGGATGAAACACAGAAATTGCATCCGAATTTAATACAAAAGGCACAATGCCGAATTAAGGAAAAAAGGACTGACACTCTCACTTTCTATGATTTGAACCTCTCCGGTGAGTCCAGTTTGAGATTCCGATGCTTCACTTCAGGTTTACTGTATACCTTGCACCTTCTTATTGACGATGAAACACAGAAATTGCATCCCAATTTAAGACAAAAGGCACAATGCCGACTTAAGTACAAGAGGACTGACACTCTAACTTTCTATGATTTGCACCTTTCCTGTGAGTCCAGTTTTAGATTCCGATGCTTCACTTTAGGTTTACTGTATTCCTTGGACCTTCTTATTGACGATGAAACACAGAATTTGCATCCGAAGGTAATACAAAGGGCACAATGCCGACTTAAGTAAAGGAGGACTGACACTCGCACTTTCTATGATTTGAACCTCTCCTGGGAGTACAGTTTTAGATTCCGATGCTTCACGTCAGGTTTACTGTATCCCTTGCACCTTCTTATTGACGATGAAACAAAGACATTGCATCGGAATTAAATACAAAAGGCACAATGCCGACATAAATACAACAGGACTGACACTCTCACTTTCTACGATTTGAACCTATCCTGTGATTCCAGTTTTAGAGTCCGATGCTTCACTTCAAGTTTACTGTACACCTTGCACCTTCTTATTGACGATGAAACACAGAAATTGCATCCGAACTTAATAAAAAGGCACAATGCCGACTTAAGTACAAGAGGACTGACACTCTCACTTTCTATGATTTGAACCTGTCTTGTGAGTCCAATTTTAGGTTCCGATGCTTCATTTCAGATTTACTGTATACCTTGCACCTTCTTATTGACGATGAAACACATAAATTGCATCCCAATTTAATACAAAAGGCACAATGCCGACTTAAGTACAAGAGGACTGACACTCTAACTTTCTATGATTTGCACCTTTCCTGTGAGTCCAGTTTTAGATTCCGATGCTTCACTTTAGGTTTACTGTATTCCTTGGACCTTCTTATTGACGATGAAACACAGAATTTGCATCCGAAGGTAATACAAAGGGCACAATGCCGACTTAAGTAAAGGAGGACTGACACTCGCACTTTCTATGATTTGAGCCTCTCCTGTGAGTCCAGTATTAGATTCTGATGCTTCACTTCAGGTTTACTGTATACCTTGCACCTTCTTATTGACGATGAAACACATAAATTGCATCCCAATTTAATACAAAAGGCACAATGCCGACTTAAGTACAAGAGGACTGACGCTCTAACTTTCTATGATTTCAACCTCTCCTGTGAGTCCGGTTTTAGATTCCGATGCTTCACTTCAGGATAACTGTATCTCTTGGACCTTCGTAATGACGATGAAACACAGAAATTGCATACGAATTTAATACAAAAGGCACAATGCCGAATTAAGTAAAACAGGACTGACACTCTCACTTTCTATGATTTGAGCCTCTCCTGTGAGTCCAGTTTTAGATTCCGATGCTTCACTTCTGGTTTACTGTATACCTTGCACATTCCTATTGACGATGAATCACAGAAATTGCATCCGAATTTAATACAAAAGGCACAATGCCGAATTAAGTACAAGAGGACTGACACTCTCACTTTTTATGATTTGAACCTCTCCTGTGCGTCCAGTTTTACAATCCGATGCTTCACTTCAGGTTTACTGTATCCCTTGGACCTTCTTAATGACGATGAAACAAAGAAATTGCATCCGAATTTAATACAAAGGGCACAATGCCGACTTAAGTAAAAGAGGACTGACACTCTCACTTTCTATGATTTGAACCTCTCCTGTGCGTCCAGTTTTAGATTCCGATGCTTCACTTCAGGCCTACTGTATCACTTGGACCTTCTTATTGACGATGAAACACAGAGTTTGCATTCGAATTTAATACAAAAGGCACAATGCCGACTTAAGTACAAGAGAACTGACACTCTCACTTTCTATGATTTGAACCTCTCCTGTGAGTCCAGTTTCAGATTCCGATGCTTCACTTCAAGTTTACTGTATCCCTTGGACCTTCGTATTGACGATGAAACACAGAAATTGCATCCGAATTTAATACAAAATGTACTATGCCGACTTATGTAAAAAAGGAATGACACTCACACTTTCTATGATTTGAACCTCTCCTGTGAGTCCAGTTTTAGATTCCGATGCTTCACTTCAGGTATTTGTATACCTTGCACCTTCTTATTGACGTTGAAACACAGAAATTGCATCGGAATTAAATTCAAATGGCACAATGCCGACTTAGGTACAAGAGGACTGGCACTCTAACTTTTAAGGATTTGAACCTCTTCTGTGAGTCCGGTTTTAGATTCCGTTGCTTCACTTCAGGTTTACTGTATACCTTGGACCTTCTTATTGACGATGAAACACAGAAATTGCATCCGAATTTAATAATAAAGGCACAATGCCGACTTAAGTACAAGAGGACTGACACTCTAACTTTCCATGATTTCAACCTCTCCTGTGAGTCCAGTTTTAGATTCCGATGCTTCACTTCAGGTTTACAGTATTCCTTGGACCTTCTTATTGACGATGAAACACAGAGATTGAATCCGAATTTAGTAAAAAAGGCACAATGCCGACTTAAGTAAAAGAGGACTAACACTCACTGTTTCTATGATTTGAACCTCTCCTGTGAGTCCTGTTTTAGATTCCGATGCTTCACTTCAGGTTTACTGTATCACTTGGACCTTCTTATTGACGATGAAATACAGAAATTGCATCCGAATTTAATACAAAAGGCACAATGCCGACTTAAGTAAAAGATGACTGACAATCTCTCTTTCTATGATTTGAATCTTTCCTGTGAGTCCAGTTTCATATTCCGATGCTTCACTTCAGGTTTACTCTATACCGTGCACCTTCTTATTGACGATGAAACACAAAAATTACATCGGAATAAAATTCAGAATGCACAATGCCGACTTAAGTACATGAGGACTGACACTCTAACTCCCTATGATTTGAACCTCTCCTGTGAGTCCAGTTTTAGATTCCGATGCTTCAATTCAGGTTTACTGTATACCTTGCATCTTCCTATTGACGATGAAACACAGAAATTGCATCGGAATTCAATTTAATAGGCACAATGCCGACTTAAGTACAAGAGGACTGACACACTAACTTTCTATGATATGAACGTCTCCTGTGAGTTCAGTTTTAGATTCCTATGCTTTACTTCAGCTTTACTGTATTCCTTGGACAATTGTATTGACGATGAAACACAGAAATAGCATCCGAATTTAATACAAAAGGCACAATGCCGACTTAAGTACAAGAGGACTGACACTCTCACATTCTATGATTTGAACCGCTCCTGTGAGTCCAGTTTTAGATTCCGATGCTTCACTTCAGGTTTTCTGTATCCGTTGGACCTTCTTATTGACGATGAAACACAGAAATTGCATCCGAATTTAATGCAAAAGGCACAATGCCGACTTAAGTACAAGAGGACTGACTCTCTAACTCTTCATGATTTGAATCTCTCCTGTGAGTCCAGTTTTAGTTTCCGATGCTTCACTTCAGGTTTACTGTATACCCTTGAACCATCTTACTGACGAAGAAACACAGAAATTGCATCCGAATTTAATGAAAAGGCAAAATGCCGACTTAAGTACAAGAGGACTGACATGCTCACTTTCCATGATTTAAACCTCTCCTGTGAAACCAGTTTTAGATTCCGATGCTTCACTTCAGGTTTACTGTAACCCTTGGACCTTCTTATTGACGATGAAACACAGAAATTGCATCCGAATTTATAAAAAAAGGCACAATGCCGACTTAAGTAAAAGAGGACTGACACTCTAACACTCAATGATTTGAACCTCTCCTGTGAGTCCAGATTTAGATTCCAATGCTTCACTTCCGGTTTACTGAATCCCTTGGACCTTCTTATTGACGATGAAACACAGAAATTGCATCCGAATTTAATGCAAAAGGCACAATGCCGACTTAAGTACAAGAGGACTGACACTCTCACATTCTACGATTAGAACCTCTCCCGTGAGTCCAGTTTTAGATTCCGATGCTTCACTTCAGGTTTACTGTATACCATGGACCTTCTTATTGAAGATGTAGCACAGAAAATGCATCGGAATTAAATTCAAAAGGCACAATGCCGACTTAAGTAGAAGAGGACTGACACTCTAATTTTTTAAGATATGAACCTCTGCTGTAAGTTCAGTTTTAGATTCCGTTGCTTCACTTCAGGTTTACAGTATCCCTTGGACCATCTTATTGACGAAGAAACACAGAAATTGCATCCGAATTTAGTACAAAAGGCACAATACCGACTTAAGTAAAAGAGGACTGACACTCTCTCTTTCTATGACTTGAACCTCTCCTGTGAGTCCTGCTTTAGATTCCGAACCTTCACTTCAGGTTTACTGTATCCCTTGGACCTTCTTATTGACGATGCAATACAGAAATTGCATCCGAATTTAATACAAAAGGCACAATGCCGACTTAAGTAGACGATGACTGACACTCTCTCTTTCTATGATTTGAACCTTTCCTGTGAGTTCAGTTTCAGATTCCGATGTTTCACTTTAGGTTTACTGTATACCTTGCACCTTCTTATTGACGATGAAACACAGAAATTTCATCGGAATTAATTTCAAAAGGCACAATGCCGACTTAAGTACAAGAGGACTGACGCTCTAACTTTTTAAGATATGAACCTCTGCTGTAAGTCCAGTTTTAGATTCCGTTGCTTCACGTCAGGTTTTCTGTATACCTTGGACCTTCTTATTGACGATGAATCACAGAAATTGCATCCGAATTTAATACAAAAGGCACAATGCCGACTTAAGTACAAGAGGACTGACATTCTAACTTTCCATGATTTGAACCTCGTCTGTGAGTCCAGTTTTAGATTCCGATGCTTCACTTCAGGTTTACAGTATCCCTTGGACCATCTTATTGACGAAGAAACACAGAAATTGCATCCGAATTTAGTACAAAAGGCACAATGCCGACTTAAGTAAAAGAGGACTGACACTCTCCCTTTCTATGATTTGAACGTCTCCTGTGAGTCCTGCTTTAGATTCCGAACCTTCCCTTCAGGTTTACTGTATCCCTTGGACCTTCTTATTGACGATGAAATACAGAAATTGCATCCGAATTTAATACAAAAGGCACAATGCCGACTTAAGTAAACGATGACTGACACTCTCTCTTTCTATGATTTGAACCTTTCCTGTGAGTTCAGTTTCAGATTCCGATGCTTCACTTCAGGTTTACTCTATACCTTGCACCTTCTTATTGACGATGAAACGCAAAAATTGCATCGGAATAAAATTCAGAATCCACAATGCCGACTTATGTACAAGTGGATTGACACTCTAACTCCCTATGATTTGAACCTCTCCTGTGAGTCCAGTTTTAGATTCCGATGCTTCACTTCAGGTTTACTGTATACCTTGCATCTTCCTATTGACGATGAAACACAGAAATTGCATCGGAATTCAATTTAATAGGCACAATGCCGACTTAAGTACAAGAGGACTGACACACTAACTTTCTATGATATTAACTTCTCGTGTGAGTTCAGTTTTAGATTCCTATGCTTCACTTCAGCTTTACTGTATCCCTTGGACATTTGTATTGACGATGAAACACAGAAATAGCATCCGCATTTAATACAAAAGGCACAATGCCGACTTAAGTACAAGAGGACTGACACTCTCACATTCTCTGATTTCAACCGCTCCTGTGAGTCCAGTTTTAGATTCCGATGCTTCACTTCAGGTTTTCTGTATCCCTTGGACCTCCTTATTGACGATGAAACACAGAAATTTCTCCGAATTTAATACAAAAGGCACAATGTCGACTTAAGTAAAAGAGGACTGACACTCTAACTCTCCATGATTTGAATCTCTCCTGTGAGTCCAGTTTTAGATTTCGATGCTTCACTTCAGGTTTACTGTATCCCTTGGACCTTCTTATTGACGATGAAACACAGAAATTGCATCCGAATTTATAAAAAAAGGCACAATGCCGACTTAAGTAAAAGAGGACTGACACTCTAACACTCAATGATTTGAACCTCTCCTGTGAGTCCAGATTTAGATTCCAATGCTTCACTTCAGGTTTACTGTATCCCTTGGACCTTCTTATTGACGATGAAACACAGAAATTGCATCCGAATTTAATGCAAAAGGCACAATGCCAACTTAAGTACAAGAGGACTGACACTCTCACATTCTATGATTAGAACCTCTCCCGTGAGTCCAGTTTTAGATTCCGATGCTTCACTTCAGGTTTACTGTATACCATGGACCTTCTTATTGAAGATGAAGCACAGAAAATGCATCGGAATTACATTCAAAAGGCACAATGCCGACTTAACTAGAAGAGGACTGACACTCTAATTTTTTAAGGTATGAACCTCTGCTGTAAGTCCAGTTTTAGATTCCGTTGCTTCACTTCAGGTTTACAGTATCCCTTGGACCATCTTATTGACGAAGAAACACAGAAATTGCATCCGAATTTTATACAAAAGGCACAATACCGACTTAAGTAAAAGAGGACTGACACTCTCTCTTTCTATGACTTGAACCTCTCCTGTGAGTCCTCCTTTAGATTCCGAACCTTCACTTCAGGTTTACTGTATCCCTTGGACCTTCTTATTGACGATGAAATACAGAAATTGCATCCGAATTTAATACAAAAGGCACAATGCCGACTTAAGTAAACGATGACTGACACTCTCACTTTCTATGATTTGAATCTTTCCTGTGAGTTCAGTTTCAGATTCCGATGTTTCACTTTAGGTTTACTGTATACCTTGCACCTTCTTATTGACGATGAAACACAGAAATTTCATCGGAATTAATTTCAAAAGGCACAATGCCGCCTTAAGTACAAGAGGACTGACACTCTAACTTTTTAAGATATGAACCTCTGCTGTAAGTCCAGTTTTAGATTCCGTTGCTTCACGTCAGGATTTCTGTATACCTTGGACCTACTTATTGACGATGAAACACAGAAATTGCATCCGAATTTAATACAAAAGGCACAATGCCGACTTAAGTACAAGAGGACTGACACTCTAACTTTCCATGATTTGAACCTCTCCTGTGAGTCCAGTTTTAGATTCCGATGCCTCACTTCAGGTTTACTGTATACCTTGCATCTTCTTATTGACGATGAAACACAGAAATTGCATCGGAATTCATTTTAACAGGCACAATGCCGACTTAAGTACAAGAGGACTGACACACTAACTATCTATGATATGAACTTCTCCTGTGAGTCCAGTTTTAGATTCCAATGCTTCACTTCAGCTTTACTGTATCCCTTGGACCTTTGTATTGACGATGAAACACAGAAATTGCATCCGAATATAATTCAAAATGCACAATGCCGACTTAAGTACAAGAGAACTGACACTCTCACTTTCTATGATTTGAACCTCTCCTGTGAGAACAGTTTTAGATTCCGATGCTTCACTTCAGGTTTACTGTATCCCTCGGACCTTCTTATTGACGATGAAACACAGAGTTTACACTCGAATTTAATACAAAAGCACAATGCCGACTTAAGTACAAGAGGACTGACGTTCTAACTTTCGATGATTTGAACCTGTCCTGTGAGTCCAGTTTTCGATTCCGATGCTTCACATCAGGTTTACTGTATCCCATGGACCTTCTAATTGACGACAAAACACAGAAATTGCAGCCTATTTTAATACAAAAGGCACAATGCCGACTTAAGTACAAGAGGACTGATACTCTAACTTTCTATGATTTTAACCTCCCCTGTGAGTCCAGTTTTATATTCCGATGCTTCACTTCAGATTTACTGTATACCTTGCACCTTCTTATTGACGAAGAAACACAGATATTGCATCCGAATTTAATACAAAAGGCACAATGCCGACTTAAGTACAAGAGGACTGGCACTCTCTCTTTCTACGATTTGAACCTCTCCTGTGAGTCCAGTTTTAGATCCCATGCTTCACTTTAGGTTTACTGTATTCTTTGGACCTTCTTATTGACGATGAAACAAAGAATTTGCATCCGAATGTAATACAAAAGGCACAATGCCGACTTAAGTAAAGGAGGACTGACACTCGCACTTTCTGTGATTTGAACCTCTCCTGGGACTCCAGTTTTAGATTCCGCTGCTTCACGTCAGGATTACTGTATCTCTTGCACCTTCTTATTGACGATGAAACAAAGAGATTGCATCGGAATTAAATTCAAAAGGCACAATGCCGACTTAAGTTCAAGAGGACTGACACTCTCACTTTCTACGATTTGAACCTATCCCGTGAGTCCAGTTGTAGAGTCCGATGCTTCACTTCAAGATTACTGTACACCTTGCACCTTCTTATTGACGATGAAACACAGAAATTGCATCCGAATTTAATAAAAAGCCACAATGGCGACTTAAGTACAACAGGACTGACACTCTCACTTTCTATGATTTGAACCTGTCCTGTGAGTCCAATTTTAGATTCCGATGCTTCATTTCAGATTTACTGTATCCCTTGGACGTTCGTATTGACGATGAAACACAGATTTTGCTTCCGAATTGAATACAAAAGGCACAATGGCCAATTAAGTACAAGAGGACTGAAACTCTAACTTTCGATTATTTGAACCTGTCCTGTGAGTCCAGTTTTAGATTCCGATGCTTCACATCAGGTTAACTGTATCCCATGGACCTTCTAATTGACGATAAATCACGGAAATTGCATCCGAATTTAATACAAAAGGCACAATGCCGACTTAAGTACATGAGGACTGACACTCTAATTTTCTATGATTTGAACTTCTCCTGTGAGTCCAGTTTTGGATTCCGATGCTTCACATCAGGGTTACTGTATCCCCTGGACCTTCTAATTGACGACAAAACACAGAAATTGCATCCGAATTTAATACAAAAGGCACAATGCCGACTTAAGTACAAGAGGACTGACACTCTAACTTTCTATGATTTGAACCTCCCCTGTGAGTCCAGTTTTATATTCCGATGCTTCACTTCTGGTTTACTGTATACCTTGCACATTCTTATTGACGATGAAACACAGAAATTGCATCCGAATATAATACAAAGGCACAATGCCGACTTAAGAACAAGAGGACTGACTCTCTCACTTTCTACGATTTGAACCTATCCCGTGAGTCCAGTTTTAGAGTCCGATGCTTCACTTCAAGATTACTGTACACCTTGCACCTTCTTATTGACGATGAAACACAGAAATTGCATTCGAATTTAATAAAAAGGCACAATGGCGACTTAAGTACAACAGGACTGACACTCTCACTTTCTATGACTTGAACCTGTCCTGTGAGTCCAATTTTAGATTCCGATGCTTCATTTCAGATTTACTGTATCCCTTGGACCTTCGTATTGACGATGAAACACAGAGTTTGCATCCGAATTTAATACAAAAGGCACAATGGCGAATTAAGTACAAGAGGACTGAAACTCTAACTTTCGATTATTTGAACCTGTCCTGTGAGTCCAGTTTTAGATTCCGATGCTTCACATCAGGTTAACTGTATCCCATGGACCTTCTAATTGACGATAAATCACGGAAATTGCATCCGAATTTAATACAAAAGGCACAATGCCGACTTAAGTACATGAGGACTGACACTCTAACTTTCTATTATTTCAACCTCTCCTGTGAGTCCAGTTTTAGATTCCGATGCTTCACTTCAGGTTTACTGTATCACTTGGACCTTCTTATTGACGATGAAACACAGAGTTTACACCCGAATTTAATACAAAAGCACAATGCCGACTTAAGTACAAGAGGACTGACGCTCTAACTTTCGATGATTTGAACCTCCTCTGTGAGTCCAGTTTTATATTCCGATGCTTCACTTCAGGTTTACTGTATACCTTGCACCTTCTTATTGACGAAGAAACACAGATATTGCATCCGAATTTAATACAAAAGGCACAATGCCGACTTAAGTACAAGAGGACTGACACTCTCACTTTCTACGATTTGAACCTCTCCTGTGAGTCCAGTTTTAGAGTCCGATGCTTCACTTCAAGATTACTGTATACCTTGCACCTTCTTATTGACGATGAAACACAGAAATTGCATCGGAAATTAATACAAAAGGCACAATGCCGACTTAAGTACAAGATGACTGGCAATCTCTCTTTCTACGATTTGAACCTCTCCTGTGAGTCCAATTTTAGATTCCCATGCTTCACTTTAGGTTTACTGTATTCTTTGGACCTTCTTAATGACGATGAAACACAGAAATTGCATACGAATTTAATACAAAAGGCACAATGCCGACTTAAGTAAAAGAGGACTGACACTCGCACTTTCTATGATTTGAACCTCTCCTGCGAGTCCAGTTTTAGATTCCGATGCTTCACGTCAGGTTTACTGTATCCCTTGCACCTTCTTATTGACGATGAAACATAGAGATAGCATCGGAATTAAATTCAAAAGGCACAATGCCGACTTAAGTACAAGAGGACTGACACTCTCACTTTCTACGATTTGAACCTATCCCGTGAGTCCAGTTTTAGAGTCCGATGCTTCACTTCAAGATTACTGTACACCTTGCACCTTCTTATTGACGATGAAACACAGAAATTGCATTCGAATTTAATAAAAAGGCACAATGGCGACTTAAGTACAACAGGACTGACACTCTCACTTTCTATGATTTGAACCTGTCCTGTGAGTCCAGTTTTAGATTCCGATGCTTCATTTTAGATTTACTGTATCCCTTGGACCTTCGTATTGACGATGAAACACAGAGTTTGCATCCGAATTTAATACAAAAGGCACAATGGCGACTTAAGTACAAGAGGACTGACACTCTAACTTTCTATGATTTGCACCTTTCCTGTGAGTCCAGTTTTAGATTCCGATGCTTCACTTTAGGTTTACTGTATTCCTTGGACCTTCTTATTGACGATGAAACACAGAATTTGCATCCGAAGGTAATACAAAGGGCACAATGCCGACTTAAGTAAAGGAGGACTGACACTCGCACTTTCTATGATTTGAACCTCTCCTGGGAGTACAGTTTTAGATTCCGATGCTTCACGTCAGGTTTACTGTATCCCTTGCACCTTCTTATTGACGATGAAACAAAGACATTGCATCGGAATTAAATTCAAAAGGCACAATGCCGACATAAACACAACAGGACTGACACTCTCACTTTCTACGATTTGAACCTATCCTGTGATTCCAGTTTTAGAGTCCGATGCTTCACTTCAAGTTTACTGTACACCTTGCACCTTCTTATTGACGATGAAACACAGAAATTGCATCCGAACTTAATAAAAAGGCACAATGCCGACTTAAGTACAAGAGGACTGACACTCTCACTTTCTATGATTTGAACCTGTCTTGTGAGTCCAATTTTAGATTCCGATGCTTCATTTCAGATTTACTGTATACCTTGCACCTTCTTATTGACGATGAAACACATAAATTGCATCCCAATTTAATACAAAAGGCACAATGCCGACTTAAGTACAAGAGGACTGACACTCTAACTTTCTATGATTTCAACCTCTCCTGTGAGTCCGGTTTTAGATTCCGATGCTTCACTTCAGGATACCTGTATCCCTTGGACCTTCGTAATGACGATGAAACACAGAAATTGCATACGAATTTAATACAAAAGGCACAATGCCGAATTAAGTAAAACAGGACTGACACTCTCACTTTCTATGATTTGAGCCTCTCCTGTGAGTCCAGTTTTAGATTCCGATGCTTCACTTCTGGTTTACTGTATACCTTGCACATTCCTACTGACGATGAATCACAGAAATTGCATCCAAATTTAATACAAAAGGCACAATGCCGAATTAAGTACAAGAGGACTGACACTCTCACTTTCTATGATTTGAACCTCTCCTGTGCGTCCAGTTTTACAATCCGATGCTTCACTTCAGGTTTACTGTATCCCTTGGACCTTCTTAATGACGATGAAACAAAGAAATTGCATCCGAATTTAATACAAAGGGCACAATGCCGACTTAAGTAAAAGAGGACTGACACTCTCACTTTCTATGATTTGAACCTCTCCTGTGCGTCCAGTTTTAGATTCCGATGCTTCACTTCAGGCCTACTGTATCACTTGGACCTTCTTATTGACGATGAAACACAGAGTTTGCATTCGAATTTAATACAAAAGGCACAATGCCGACTTAAGTACAAGAGAACTGACACTCTCACTTTCTATGATTTGAACCTCTCCTGTGAGTCCAGTTTCAGATTCCGATGCCTCACTTCAAGTTTACTGTATCCCTTGGACCTTCGTATTGACGATGAAACACAGAAATTGCATCCGAATTTAATACAAAATGTACTATGCCGACTTATGTAAAAAAGGAATGACACTCACACGTTCTATGATTTGAACCTCTCCTGTGAGTCCAGTTTTAGATTCCGATGCTTCACTTCAGGTATTTGTATACCTTGCACCTTCTTATTGACGTTGAAACACAGAAATTGCATCGGAATTAAATTCAAATGGCACAATGCCGACTTAGGTACAAGAAGACTGGCACTCTAACTTTTAAGGATTTGAACCTCTTCTGTGAGTCCGGTTTTAGATTCCGTTGCTTCACTTCAGGTTTACTGTATACCTTGGACCTTCTTATTGACGATGAAACACAGATATTGCATCCGAATTTAATAATAAAGGCACAATGCCGACTTAAGTACAAGAGAACTGACACTCTCACTTTCTATGATTTGAACCTCTCCTGTGAGTCCAGTTTCAGATTCCGATGCTTCACTTCAAGTTTACTGTATCCCTTGGACCTTCGTATTGACGATGAAACACAGAAATTGCATCCGAATTTAATACAAAATGTACTATGCCGACTTATGTAAAAAAGGAATGACACTCACACTTTCTATGATTTGAACCTCTCCTGTGAGTCCAGTTTTAGATTCCGATGCTTCACTTCAGGTATTTGTATACCTTGCACCTTCTTATTGACGTTGAAACACAGAAATTGCATCGGAATTAAATTCAAATGGCACAATGCCGACTTAGGTACAAGAGGACTGGCACTCTAACTTTTAAGGATTTGAACCTCTTCTGTGAGTCCGGTTTTAGATTCCGTTGCTTCACTTCAGGTTTACTGTATACCTTGGACCTTCTTATTGACGATGAAACACAGAAATTGCATCCGAATTTAATAATAAAGGCACAATGCCGACTTAAGTACAAGAGGACTGACACACTAACTTTCTATGATATGAACTTCTCGTGTGAGTTCAGTTTTAGATTCCTATGCTTCACTTCAGCTTTACTGTATCCCTTGGACATTTGTATTGACGATGATACACAGAAATAGCATCCGCATTTAATACAAAAGGCACAATGCCGACTTAAGTACAAGAGGACTGACACTCTCACATTCTCTGATTTCAACCGCTCCTGTGAGTCCAGTTTTAGATTCCGATGCTTCACTTCAGGTTTTCTGTATCCCTTGGACCTCCTTATTGACGATGAAAACACAGAAATTTCTCCGAATTTAATACAAAAGGCACAATGTCGACTTAAGTAAAAGAGGACTGACACTCTAACTCTCCATGATTTGAATCTCTCCTGTGAGTCCAGTTTTAGATTTCGATGCTTCACTTCAGGTTTACTGTATCCCTTGGACCTTCTTATTGACGATGAAACACAGAAATTGCATCCGAATTTATAAAAAAAGGCACAATGCCGACTTAAGTAAAAGAGGACTGACACTCTAACACTCAATGATTTGAACCTCTCCTGTGAGTCCAGATTTAGATTCCAATGCTTCACTTCAGGTTTACTGTATCCCTTGGACCTTCTTATTGACGATGAAACACAGAAATTGCATCCGAATTTAATGCAAAAGGCACAATGCCAACTTAAGTACAAGAGGACTGACACTCTCACATTCTATGATTAGAACCTCTCCCGTGAGTCCAGTTTTAGATTCCGATGCTTCACTTCAGGTTTACTGTATACCATGGACCTTCTTATTGAAGATGAAGCACAGAAAATGCATCGGAATTACATTCAAAAGGCACAATGCCGACTTAACTAGTAGAGGACTGACACTCTAATTTTTTAAGGTATGAACCTCTGCTGTAAGTCCAGTTTTAGATTCCGTTGCTTCACTTCAGGTTTACAGTATCCCTTGGACCATCTTATTGACGAAGAAACACAGAAATTGCATCCGAATTTTATACAAAAGGCACAATACCGACTTAAGTAAAAGAGGACTGACACTCTCTCTTTCTATGACTTGAACCTCTCCTGTGAGTCCTGCTTTAGATTCCGAACCTTCACTTCAGGTTTACTGTATCCCTTGGACCTTCTTATTGACGATGAAATACAGAAATTGCATCCGAATTTAATACAAAAGGCACAATGCCGACTTAAGTAAACGATGACTGACACTCTCACTTTCTATGATTTGAACCTTTCCTGTGAGTTCAGTTTCAGATTCCGATGTTTCACTTTAGGTTTACTGTATACCTTGCACCTTCTTATTGACGATGAAACACAGAAATTTCATCGGAATTAATTTCAAAAGGCACAATGCCGACTTAAGTACAAGAGGACTGACACTCTAACTTTTTAAGATATGAACCTCTGCTGTAAGTCCAGTTTTAGATTCCGTTGCTTCACGTCAGGATTTCTGTATACCTTGGACCTACTTATTGACGATGAAACACAGAAATTGCATCCGAATTTAATACAAAAGGCACAATGCCGACTTAAGTACAAGAGGACTGACACTCTAACTTTCCATGATTTGAACCTCTCCTGTGAGTCCAGTTTTAGATTCCGATGCCTCACTTCAGGTTTACTGTATACCTTGCATCTTCTTATTGACGATGAAACACAGAAATTGCATCGGAATTCATTTTAACAGGCACAATGCCGACTTAAGTACAAGAGGACTGACACACTAACTATCTATGATATGAACTTCTCCTGTGAGTCCAGTTTTAGATTCCAATGCTTCACTTCAGCTTTACTGTATCCCTTGGACCTTTGTATTGACGATGAAACACAGAAATTGCATCCGAATATAATTCAAAATGCACAATGCCGACTTAAGTACAAGAGAACTGACACTCTCACTTTCTATGATTTGAACCTCTCCTGTGAGTCCAGTTTTAGATTCCGATGCTTCACTTCAGGTTTACTGTATCACTTGGACCTTCTTATTGACGATGAAACACAGAGTTTACACTCGAATTTAATACAAAAGCACAATGCCGACTTAAGTACAAGAGGACTGACGTTCTAACTTTCGATGATTTGAACCTGTCCTGTGAGTCCAGTTTTCGATTCCGATGCTTCACATCAGGTTTACTGTATCCCATGGACCTTCTAATTGACGACAAAACACAGAAATTGCAGCCTAATTTAATACAAAAGGCACAATGCCGACTTAAGTACAAGAGGACTGATACTCTAACTTTCTATGATTTTAACCTCCCCTGTGAGTCCAGTTTTATATTCCGATGCTTCACTTCAGATTTACTGTATACCTTGCACCTTCTTATTGACGAAGAAACACAGATATTGCATCCGAATTTAATACAAAAGGCACAATGCCGACTTAAGTACAAGAGGACTGACACTCTCACATTCTACGATTTGATCCTCTCCTGTGAGTCCAGTTTTAGAGTCCGCTGCTTCACTTCAAGATTACTGTATACCTTGCATCTTCTTATTGACGATGAAACACAGAAATTGCATCGGAATTTAATACAAAAGGCACAATGCCGACTTAAGTACAAGAGGACTGGCACTCTCTCTTTCTACGATTTGAACCTCTCCTGTGAGTCCAGTTTTAGATCCCATGCTTCACTTTAGGTTTACTGTATTCTTTGGACCTTCTTATTGACGATGAAACAAAGAATTTGCATCCGAATGTAATACAAAAGGCACAATGCCGACTTAAGTAAAGGAGGACTGACACTCGCACTTTCTGTGATTTGAACCTCTCCTGGGACTCCAGTTTTAGATTCCGCTGCTTTCACGTCAGGATTACTGTATCCCTTGCACCTTCTTATTGACGATGAAACAAAGAGATTGCATCGGAATTAAATTCAAAAGGCACAATGCCGACTTAAGTTCAAGAGGACTGACACTCCTCACTTTCTACGATTTGAACCTATCCCGTGAGTCCAGTTGTAGAGTCCGATGCTTCACTTCAAGATTACTGTACACCTTGCACCTTCTTATTGACGATGAAACACAGAAATTGCATCCGAATTTAATAAAAAGCCACAATGGCGACTTAAGTACAACAGGACTGACACTCTCACTTTCTATGATTTGAACCTGTCCTGTGAGTCCAATTTTAGATTCCGATGCTTCATTTCAGATTTACTGTATCCCTTGGGACGTTCGTATTGACGATGAAACACAGATTTTGCTTCCGAATTGAATACAAAAGGCACAATGGCCAATTAAGTACAAGAGGACTGAAACTCTAACTTTCGATTATTTGAACCTGTCCTGTGAGTCCAGTTTTAGATTCCGATGCTTCACATCAGGTTAACTGTATCCCATGGACCTTCTAATTGACGATAAATCACGGAAATTGCCATCCGAATTTAATACAAAAGGCACAATGCCGACTTAAGTAAAGGAGACTGACACTCGCACTTTCTGTGACTTTGAACCTCTCCTGGGACTCCAGTTTTAGATTCCGCTGCTTCACGTCAGGATTACTGTATCCCCTTGCACCTTCTTATTGACGATGAAAACATAGAGATAGCATCGGAATTAAATTCGAAAGGCACAATGCCGACTTAAGTACAAGAGGACTGACACTCTCACTTTCTACGATTTGAACCTATCCCGTGAGTCCCAGTTTTAGAGTCCGATGCTTCACTTCAAGATTACTGTACACCTTGCACCTTCTTATTGACGATGAAACACAGAAATTGCATTCGAATTTAATAAAAAGGCACAATGGCGACTTAAGTACAACAGGACTGACACTCTCACTTTCTATGATTTGAACCTGTCCCTGTGAGTCCAATTTTAGATTCCGATGCTTCATTTTAGATTTACTGTATCCCTTGGACCTTCGTATTGACGATGAAACACAGAAGTTTGCATCCGAATTTAATACAAAAGGCACAATGGCGAATTAAGTACAAGAGGACTGAAACTCTAACTTTCGATTATTTGAACCTGTCCTGTGAGTCCAGTTTTAGATTCCGATGCTTCACATCATGTTAACTGCATTACATGGACCTTCTAATTGACGATAAAACACGGAAATTGCATCCGAATTTAATACAAAAGGCACAATGGCCGACTTAAGTACATGAGGACTGACACTCTTATTTTCTTTAAATTGAACCTCTCCTGTGAGTCCTGTTTTAGATTCCGATGCTTCACTTGAAGTTTACTGTATACCTTGCACCTTCGTATTGACGATGATACACAGAAATTGCATCCGAATTTAATACAAAAGGCACAATGCCGACTTAAGTACAAGAGGACTGACACTCTCACTTTCTAACCTCTCCTTTGAGTCCAGTTTTAGATTCCGAAGCATCACTTTAGGTTTACTGTATCCCTTGGACCTTCTTATTGAGGATGAAACACAGAAATTGCATCCGAATTTAATACAAAAGGCACAATGCCGAATTAAGGAAAAAAGGACTGACACTCTCACTTTCTATGATTTGAACCTCTCCGTGAGTCCAGTTTGAGATTCCGATGCTTCACTTCAGGTTTACTGTATACCTTGCACCTTCTTATTGACGATGAAACACAGAAATTGCATCCCCAATTTAAGACAAAAGGCACAATGCCGACTTAAGTACAAGAGGACTGACACTCTAACTTTCTATGATTTGCACCTTTCCTGTGAGTCCAGTTTAGATTCGATGCTTCACTTTAGGTTTACTGTATTCCTTGGACCTTCTTATTGACGATGAAACACAGAATTTGCATCCGAAGGTAATACAAAGGGCACAATGCCGACTTAAGTAAAGGAGGACTGACACTCGCACTTTCTATGATTTGAACCTCTCCTGGGAGTACAGTTTTAGATTCCGATGCTTCACGTCAGGTTTACTGTATCCCTTGCACCTTCTTATTGACGATGAAACAAAGACATTGCATCGGAATTAAATTCAAAAGGCACAATGCCGACATAAATACAACAGGGACTGACACTCTCACTTTCTACGATTTGAACCTATCCTGTGATTCCAGTTTTAGAGTCCGATGCTTCACCTTCAAGTTTACTGTACACCTTGCACCTTCTTATTGACGATGAAACACAGAAATTGCATCCGAACTTAATAAAAAGGCACAATGCCGACTTAAGTACAAGAGGACTGACACTCTCACTTTCTATGATTTGAACCTGTCTTGTGAGTCCAATTTTAGATTCCGATGCTTCATTTCAGATTTACTGTATACCTTGCACCTTCTTATTGACGATGAAACACATAAATTGCATCCCAATTTAATACAAAAGGCACAATGCCGACTTAAGTACAAGAGGACTGACACTCTAACTTTCTATGATTTCAACCTCTCCTGTGAGTCCGGTTTTAGATTCCGATGCTTCACTTCAGGATAACTGTATCCCTTGGACCTTCGTAATGACGATGAAACACAGAAATTGCATACGAATTTAATACAAAAAGGCACAATGCCGAATTAAGTAAAACAGGACTGACACTCTCACTTTCTATGATTTGAGCCTCTCCTGTGAGTCAGTTTTAGATTCCGATGCTTCACTTCTGGTTTACTGTATACCTTGCACATTCCTATTGACGATGAATCACAGAAATTGCATCCGAATTTAATACAAAAGGCACAATGCCGAATTAAGTACAAGAGGACTGACACTCTCACTTTCTATGATTTGAACCTCTCCTGTGCGTCCAGTTTTACAATCCGATGCTTCACTTCAGGTTTACTGTATCCCTTGGACCTTCTTATTGACGATGAAACACAGAGTTTGCATTCGAATTTAATACAAAAGGCACAATGCCGACTTAAGTACAAGAGAACTGACACTCTCACTTTCTATGATTTGAACCTCTCCTGTGAGTCCAGTTTCAGATTCCCGATGCCTTCACTTCAAGTTTACTGTATCCCTTGGACCTTCGTATTGACGATGAAACACAGAAATTGCATCCGAATTTAATACAAAATGTACTATGCCGACTTATGTAAAAAAGGAATGACACTCACACTTTCTATGATTTGAACCTCTCCTGTGAGTCCAGTTTTAGATTCCGATGCTTCACTTCAGGTATTTGTATACCTTGCACCTTCTTATTGACGTTTGAAACACAGAAATTGCATCGGAATTAAATTCAAATGGCACAATGCCGACTTAGGTACAAGAGGACTGGCACTCTAACTTTTAAGGATTTGAACCTCTTCTGTGAGTCCGGTTTTTAGATTCCGTTGCTTCACTTCAGGTTTACTGTATACCTTGGACCTTCTTATTGACGATGAAAACACAGAAATTGCATCCGAATTTAATACAAAAGGCACAATGCCGACTTAAGTACAAGAGAACTGACACTCTCACTTTCTATGATTTGAACCTCTCCTGTGAGTCCAGTTTCAGATTCCGATGCTTCACTTCAAGTTTACTGTATCCCTTGGACCTTCGTATTGACGATGAAACACAGAAAATTGCATCCGAATTTAATACAAAATGTACTATGCCGACTTATGTAAAAAAAGGAATGAACACTCACACTTTCTATGATTTGAACCTCTCCTGTGAGTCCAGTTTTAGATTCCGATGCTTCACTTCAGGTATTTGTTATACCTTGCACCTTCTTATTGACGTTGAAACACAGAAATTGCATCGGAATTAAATTCAAATGGCACAATGCCGACTTAGGTACAAGAGGACTGGGCACTCTAACTTTTAAGGATTTGAACCTCTTCTGTGAGTCCGGTTTTAGATTCAGTTGCTTCACTTCAGGTTTACTGTATACCTTGGACCTTCTTATTGACGATGAAACACAGAAGAATTGCATCCGAATTTAATAATAAAGGCACAATGCCGACTTAAGTACAAGAGGACTGACACTCTAACTTTCCGATGATTTCAACCTCTCCTGTGAGTCCAGTTTTAGATTCCGATGCTTCACTTCAGGTTTACAGTATCCTTGGACCCTTCTTATTGACGATGAAACACAGAGATTGAATCCGAATTTAGTAAAAAAGGCACAATGCCGACTTAAGTAAAAGAGGACTAACACTCACTGTTTCTATGATTTGAACCTCTCCTGTGAGTCCTGTTTTAGATTCCGATGCTTCACTTCAGGTTTACTGTATCACTTGGACCTTCTTATTGACGATGAAATACAGAAATTGGCATCCGTATTTAATACAAAAGGCACAATGCCGACTTAAGTAAAAGATGACTGACAAATCTCTCTTTCTATGATTTGAATCTTTCCTGTGAGTCCAGTTTCATATTCCGATGCTTCACTTCAGGTTTACTCTATACCGTGCACCTTCTTATTGACGATGAAACACAAAAATTACATCGGAATAAAATTCAGAATGCACAATGCCGACTTAAGTACATGAGGGACTGACACTCTAACTCCCTATGATTTGAACCTCTCCTGTGAGTCCAGTTTTTAGATTCCGATGCTTCAATTCAGGTTTACTGTATACCTTGCATCTTCCTATTGACGAATGAAACACAGAAATTGCATCCGGAATTCAATTTAATAGGCACAATGCCGACTTAAGTACAAGAGGACTGACACACTAACTTTCTATGATAATGAACGTCTCCTGTGAGTTCAGTTTTAGATTCCTATGCTTTACTTCAGCTTTACTGTATTCCTTGGACAATTGTATTGACGATGAAACACAGAAATAGCATCCGAATTTAATACAAAAGGGCACAATGCCGACTTAAGTACAAGAGGACTGACACTCTCACATTCTATGATTTGAACCGCTCCTGTGAGTCCAGTTTTAGATTTCCGATGCTTCACTTCAGGTTTTCTGTATCCCTTGGACCTTCTTATTGACGATGAAACACAGAAATTGCATCCGAATTTAATGCAAAAGGCACAATGCCGACTTAAGTACAAGAGGACTGACTCTCTAACTCTTCATGATTTGAATCTCTCCTGTGAGTCCAGTTTTAGTTTCCCGATGCTTCACTTCAGGTTTACTGTATACCCTTGAAACCATCTTACTGACGAAGAAACACAGAAATTGCATCCGAATTTAATGAAAAGGCAAACTGCCGACTTAAGTACAAGAGGACTGACATGCTCACTTTCCATGATTTAAACCTCTCCTGTGAAACCAGTTTTAGATTCCGATGCTTCACTTCAGGTTTACTGTAACCCTTGGACCTTCTTATTGACGATGAAACACAGAAATTGCATCCGAATTTATAAAAAAAGGCACAATGCCGACTTAAGTAAAAGAGGACTGACACTCTAACACTCAATGATTTGAACCTCTCCTGTGAGTCCAGATTTAGATTCCAATGCTTCACTTCCGGTTTACTGTATCCCTTGGACCTTCTTATTGACGATGAAACACAGAAATTGCATCCGAATTTAATGCAAAAGGCACAATGCCGACTTAAGTACAAGAGGACTGACACTCTCACATTCTATGATTAGAACTTCTCCCGTGAGTCCAGTTTTAGATTCCGATGCTTCACTTCAGGTTTACTGTATACCATGGACCTTCTTATTGAAGATGTAGCACAGAAAATGCATCGGAATTAAATTCAAAAGGCACAATGCCGACTTAAGTAGAAGAGGACTGACACTCTAATTTTTTAAGATATGAACCTCTGCTGTAAGTCCAGTTTTAGATTCCGTTGCTTCACTTCAGGTTTACAGTATCCCTTGGACCATCTTATTGACGAAGAAACACAGAAATTGCATCCGAATTTAGTACAAAAGGCACAATACCGACTTAAGTAAAAGAGGACTGACACTCTCTCTTTCTATGACTTGAACCTCTCCTGTGAGTCCTGCTTTAGATTCCGAACCTTCACTTCAGGTTTTACTGTATCCCTTGGACCTTCTTATTGACGATGAAATACAGAAATTGCATCCGAATTTAATACAAAAGGCACAATGCCGACTTAAGTAGACGATGACTGACACTCTCTCTTTCTATGATTTGAACCTTTCCTGTGAGTTCAGTTTCAGATTCCGATGTTTCACTTTAGGTTTGACTGTATACCTTGCACCTTCTTATTGACGATGAAACACAGAAAATTTCATCGGAATTAATTTCAAAAGGCACAATGCCGACTTAAGTACAAGAGGACTGACGCTCTAACTTTTTAAGATATGAACCTCTGCTGTAAGTCCAGTTTTAGATTCCGTTGCTTCACGTCAGGTTTTCTGTATACCTTGGACCTTCTTATTGACGATGAATCACAGAAATTGCATCCGAATTTAATACAAAAGCACAATGCCGACTTAAGTACAAGAGGGACTGACATTCTAACTTTCCATGATTTGAACCTCATCTGTGAGTCCAGTTTTAGATTCCGATGCTTCACTTCAGGTTTACAGTATCCCTTGGACCATCTTATTGACGAAGAAAACACAGAAATTGCATCCGGAATTTAGTACAAAAGGCACAATGCCGACTTAAGTAAAAGAGGACTGACACTCTCCCTTTCTATGATTTTGAACGTCTCCTGTGAGTCCTGCTTAGATTCCGAACCTTCCCTTCAGGTTTACTGT